>NW_019944863.1:0-58591 GCF_002910315.2 Salvelinus sp. IW2-2015 | reverse complement strand
AAGTCTTCTACAGCCCCTATCTTCCTTGGCCCTGTCTGCACCTAAGCATCATGTTGTCCATCTCTACAGCCCCTATCTTCCTTGGCACTGTCTTCAGCCTAAGCATCATGTTGTCCAGTCTCTACAGCCCCTATCTTCTTGGCCCTGTCTGCAGCCTAAGATGCATGTGTCCAGTCTCTACAGCCCCTATCCTTCCTTGGCCCTGTCTAAAGCCTAAGCAGCATGTGTCCAGTCTCTATCAGCCCTATCTTCTGCCCTCTGCAGCCTAAGCATACATGTTGTCCATCGTTCTACAGCCCCTATCTTCCTTGGCCACTGTCTGAACCTAAGCAGCATGGTGTCCCATCCTTACAGCCCCTATCTTCCTTGCGCCTGTCTCTCAGCCTAAGCATTCATGTTGTCCAGTCTCTACAGCCCCTATCTTCCTTGCCACTGTCTGAAGCTAAGCAGCATGTGTCCAGTCTCTACAGCCCCTATTCTCCTTGGCCCTGTCTGCAGCCTAAGCATCATGTTGTTCCAGTCTCTACACCCCTATCTTCTTCACCTGTCTGCACCTAAATCATGTTGCAGTCTCTACAAGCCCCTATCTTCCTTGCCCTGTCTGCACTAAGCACATATTTGTCCAGTCTCTACAGCCCTATCTTCCTTGGCCCTGTTCTGCAGCCTAAAGCATCATGTTGTCCAGTCTCTACAGCCCCTATCTTCCTGGCCCTGTCTGCAGCCTAAGCATCATGTTGTCCAGTCTCTACACCCCTATCTTCCTTGGCCTGTTCCAGCCTAAGCACTCATGTTGTCCATCTCTACAGCCCCTATCTCCTGCCCTGTCTGCAGCCTAAGCATCATGTTTCCAGTCTTCTACAGCCCCTATCTTCCTTGGCCTGTCTGCAGCCTAAGCGATCATGTTGTCCAGTCTCTTACACCCCCTATCTTCCTGCGCACTGTCTGCAGCCTAAGCATCATGGTGTCCAGTCTCTACACCCCTATCTTCCTTGGCCCTGTCTGCAGCCTAAGCATTCATGTTGTCCAGTCTCTACAGCCCTATCTTCCTTGGCCCTGTCTGCAGCTCTAAGCATCATGTTTGTCCAGTCTCTACAGCCCCTATCTTCCTGGCCCTGTCTGAAGCCAAGCAGCATGGTGTCCAGTCTCTACAGCCCCTATCTTCCTTGGCCTTGTCTGCAGCCTAAGCATCAGTTGTCCAGTCTCTACAGCCCCTATCTTCCTTGCCCGGTCTGAAGCCTAACAGCATCGGTGTCCAGTCTCTACACCCTATCTCTCTGGCCCTGTCGCAGCCTAAGCATCATTGTTCCATCTTCTACAGCCCATCTTCCTTGGCCCTGTCTAGCCCAAGCAGCATGGTTCCAGTCTCTCTACACCCTATCTCCTTGGCCCTGTCTGCAGCCTAAGCATTCAGTTTGTCCAGTCCTACAGCCCCTATCATTCTCTGGCACTGTCTGCAGCCTAAGCAGCATGTTGTCCAGTCTCTAACAGCCCCTATCTTTCCTATGGCACTATCTGTCAGCCCTAAGGCATCATGTTGTACGCCAGTCTCTACAGCCCCTATCTTCCTTGGCCCTGTCTGCAGCCTAAGCATCATGTTGTCCAGTCTCTACAGCCCCTATCTTCCTTGGCACTGTCTAGCTAGCTGCAAATTGAATCAGACACTAGCCAGTTGATTTTAGCTCTTAGCTAATGCCAATGACAAATGCTCTTCAAATTGCCAATATGAGCATTTTATTTTTTACAGTTAGTGAACACAACATTAACATGGAAAAGGACAAGAGAAGAGCTAGCTAAATCAACAAAATAGCTAGCTAGTTGCCTCAGCTTGGCTGACTGTCTACTYAGCTTGTTATCAAATCAATTTAATTTCACAGACTCATCTTATCAATCAAAAAAAGTACTCTAAAATGTCAATTTTATAATGACCAACATAAAAATGCTTTCTATACAGTTTCTTGCCTTAATATTTTTGTCCTGGTCTCAATGACAAAGCAAACAAAGTTGTGAGAAACCTTTCAGGTCCAGTGGAGGCAAGGCGTCTCCTGGTGTYAGCATTGGCGTYAGTCGTTACTATAGCAATTCAAGATGGCGCTACTCTAATAAACGTTGTTCAATATCAAAATCCCAATTGAGATGTTTCTATGTTAAATGCACATGTTTAGTATGTGTGGATGGAATACATCTCTTTACTTCCTAAAGTGTTTCCATTCACCTTTAAGGAGTTCACCCCATCCTGTCAAGTACAGTTTGGAGATCTAAAAAGTCTGTTAATAATCATTCTCCTAAAATGGTYTTTTCCTCTTACACTTGTACCCAGTAACCAGCTTGGGGACTTACAGCTGTCCCCTCAATGCTTGACAGATGACCAACGTGTAGGGTTTTTATAGGGGGATAATGAGGCATCGTTCTTGTTGACCTTTACAGGCATTTGGCTTCATCGCCACATTCCTACTGGCTGTCAGCATATGGACATCCTATAAGGTCACATGTGGTTCCCAGCCAACCAGTAAGTCTGAAATTCTTTGAAATCCTTATGGGGTTTTCCCTCAGTTGCCTAGCGACATGTACTGAGCCTTCGAAAGACAGACGCTCAACCGAAAAGGAATTCAATTATAACCTGTAATCATATCATGAAATAGTTCCTCTTTTTACACTGGTAAACAATATCACTTTGCATATTTGCTACAGTGGAGCTTTCTTTTGCAACGCAGATCAGGAGTTAATTCCATTCCATTTCCTGTGCTGCCGGCTATTACGTAGTGCTGTTACAAGAGCTAGGAAGTGCTTTTTGTTCTTAGTTGACTAAACTTTGGTTAACTAGTGTTTTCCCCATCACTCTTCCTCTATCTCTAACTGTAGGTGCTTCTGTGTAAAACGGATCTATCATTTCTTCCCCTGAAGTACCAAGATGACTTCATTGTCAGTGTGCTGTGCGACAGTAACTTCTTACCCCAACAACTGGCCCGGGGCCCATTAAACAATCAGAACTTCAGCTTAGCCCGAGACTGGTTTCACTTCAGGATAGCTACAAGTTAGCCAGTTAACTTTGTTAAACACTCTATTTTGTACAGTTTACAAAGAAAGCTTAAAGTAATTTCTCCTTCTTTGAGATACACGACCGGTCAGTTGTTAGGGATAAGAAGTCACCTGTGTGTGCTCTGAAGAGCAGACAGCTGTTGTTTCATGTAAGTGCCTCCATAGTGTTTAAACTAAGGGCTAGGCTGAGAACCAGACCAAACCACCCCTCCATCTTCAATGGTCGCTATTTCAATGCTTTGAAATCAAAAGAGGACATAAGCTGTTTTTCAGTGTTGCCCAGAAGATTTTTAGAGTTCGATATGTCAATGCCACCCCTGTTTACATTATTTATTTGAGAGCAAATTTTTATGATAAAGTTTTGTGCTTTTATGTTCACGCTTACTACTGTCACAGTATTATAGGCTGCTTTTGAGAAGAATATAATCATAAAAAGGTCAACCTTTAGCCTCACACTATCACATGTATTTAAACATCTCTTCTTTATCTGATGTGTTTGACTTTGTATATGGGTTTATATTTCAAACATGCTTTTGTTTGACTGAAGTAAAAGGGAAACTCAACAGCATCCATGTCTCTGAATCCTTGTTTGTTGAAAATAAGACATTGAGACCAGTGGAGGCTCCTTAGAGGAGGAAGGGGAGGACCATCCTCAGTGAATTTCATAMAAATTGTGAAACATTAAGTTATCCTTTTCAGATAAAATTAAATATATTCACGTCACCCCAAAAATAGATTAAAACACACTGTTTTGCAATGAAGGTCTGCAGTAGCCTCAACAGCACTCTAAGGTAGCAACATGGTATAGCCGGAGGACAGCTAGTTTCCATCCTCCTTTGGGTACATTGACTTTAATACAAAACATAAGAGGCTYGTGGTTCTCACCCCCTTCTATAGACTTACATAGTCATTATTTCAACTTCTGGAGGAAGATCTCAAACCTATCAGAGCTCTTGCAGCATGAACTGACATGTTGTCCACCCAATCAAAGGATAAGAGTATGAATCTAGTACTGCAAGCATAAACTACAGCTAGCTAGCACTGTTGTGAGTAGTTGACTCAAAGAGAAAGACAATAGTTGAGCAGTTTTGAAAAATGTAATTCTTAAATAAAGGAGACGCAAGAGCGAGCTAGCTATATTTCATATTTTTTTCAYTTACTTAGCTAGCGAATGCAGCTAGCTAGTTTAGCCTACTSAAACACCCGGCTMAAACAGARAGAGGTGCTATGTTACCTAGCTGGCTATCCAACACTGGAACTCTTCCAAGTCAAGGTAAGCTTTTGGTTTTCTTAATTTATTGCCACTGGGGCCCGCAGGTGTAACTACTAAACTGCTAGCTAACTGTACACTGTTCTGCATGATTGTAGCAGGCTTAATAATGTGTTAGTTCTAGCAGTTGTGTAAAGTAAAAATACACAAAATGTTTTTKGGGGGTATCTGTACTTTACTATTTATATTTTTTACAACTTTTATTTCACTACATACCTAAAGACAATTATGTACTTTTTACTCCATACATTTTCCCTGACACCCAAAAGTACTCGTTACATTTTGAATGCTTAGCAGGACAGGAAAACTATCCAATTCACACACTTATCAAGAGAACCTCCCTGGTCATCCCTACTGCCTCTGATCTGGCAGACTTGACTCAACACATGCCTYGTTTATAAATGATGTCTGAGTGTTAGMGCATGCCCCTGGCTATCAGTAAATTAAAAAAAACATAAAATGATGCCGTCTGGTTTGTTTTATAAGGAATTTGAAATTRTTTATACTTTTACTTTTGATACTTAAGTATATTTTAGCAATTACATTTACTTTTGATAATTAAGTATATGTAAAACCAAATACTTTTAGACTTTTACTTAAGTAGTATTTTACTGGGTAACTTTTACTTTTAACTTTTACTGGGTATCTTTACTTTTACTCAAGTATGAAAATTGGGTACTTTCTCCACCACTGAGTTTTAGTAGCTATGTTGACTTGACGTTAGCTAATATGGTGACAACGATGTAGGCTGTGTGTAGTGGTTATGATATGAAGGTTTGGCTTGGAAAGTTTTTTTCGCCTGGTCACAGACAGCTGACACGTTGTGCACAGAAGTAAAAAAAAAAAAAAAAAAGCGAAGGAAAAAGGTGAGAGGTGAGCGCGTAGATGCGAGAAGGAATTATCCAACGATCACAGGGATCATGGGGTTTATATGTGGCTGCTATGAAAGTGAACTGTATTTGTGTGTTAACAGGGGTGTATTTATTCTGTGAATTTTTATTGTCCAATATAAACTCTTGTTTGCAACTKTTGGACTAATGATTACACCCCAGATCAGCTAGATGCAGGCAAGATTGTGCAAGGCGGTATTAAATGTGACAATGTCTGTCACGTTGATTCCTCAAATTTCTCTCGACCTGTGCACCTACAGTACTTTGTAAACTTCCATTCATAGGCTAGGTTGTAGCAACCTCATGATTGGTATAGGGAACATTAGAGTATCACGTAGTAGCCTAAACCTATCGATGTTACATTGAGCAGGGTGAATGGAAAATGAATGACAGTCATCCAATATGCTGTAACAGAAAAAAGGCCATGCTCATAAAAAACAATTGCGTCCTCCCTCATCTTAAACGGCACCGACCGCCACTGGTTGAGAAGTTGTTGAACATAAAGCGTTTTCTCTCAGAGTGGTAGATACGAATTGTAGAACCTGATCCTTGACCTACATGTGCATTACTGTTTCTTATAGTATACTGTGTGTGTATATACACTACCGTTCAAAAGTTTGCAAAGAAAAAGCCATATCTCAGACTGGCCAATAAAAGATTAAGTTGGGAAAAAGAACACGGACACTGGACAGAGATATGGCTTTTTCTTTGCAACTCTGCCTAGAAGGCCAGCATCCCGGAGTCGCCTCTTCACTGTTGACGTTGAGACTGGTGTTTTGCAGGTACTATTTAATGAAGCTGCCAGTTGAGGACTTGTGAGGCGTCTTTCTCAAACTAGACACTCTAAAGTACTTGTCCTCTTGCTCGGTTGTGCACCGGGGCCTCCCGCTCTTTCTATTCTGGTTAGAGCCAGTTTGCGCTRTTCTGTGAAGGGAGTAGTAGACAGCGTTGTACGAGATCTTCAGTTTCTTGTCAATTTCTCGCATGGAATAGCCTTCATTTCTCTGAACAAGAATAGATTGAAGAGTTTCAGAAGAAAGGTCTTTGTTTCTGGACATTTTGAGCCTGTAATCGAACCCACAAATGCTGATTCTCTAGATACTCAACTAATCTAAAGAAGGACAGTTTTATTGCTTCTTTAATCAGAACAGTTTTCAGCTCTGCTAACATAATTGCAAAAGGGTTTTCTAATGATCAATTAGCTTTTTGAAATGATAACCTTGGATTATCTAACACAATGTGCCATTGGAACACAAAGTGATGGTTGCTGATAATTGTCCTCTGTACGCCTATATTCCATAAAAAAATCTGCCGTTTCCAGCTACAATAGTCATTTACAACATTAACAATGTCTGCACTGTATTTCTGATCAATGTGATGTGATTTTAATGGACAAAAAAATGGCCTTTTCTTTCAAAAGCAAGGACATTTCTAAGTGACCACAAACTTTTGAACAGTAGTGTATCTATACCCAATGCCCCCTTCCCCTGTTCAAGTGTACAAAATCCCCAGCTGAAAATGTCCATACACTTCCATTAATGACCTGGGAAAGGTCCAAGACATTCCTGTGTTGCCGGGTGGGACATGGCCTAAACACAGGGAAATACTGATTAGTACCTCCTCACTATTCCTGGTGGAGGCAAGGGAATTCACTTTAAAGTACACACTCTTAGAAAAAAGGGTTCTGCAGCTGTCCCCATAGGAGAACCCCTTTTGGTTCCAGGTAGAACTCTTTTGGGTTACATGTAGAACCCTCTGTGGAAAGGGTTGTACTCTTTAAAAGAGGATGGTATTATTACAGTTATGTTGTTGACAAAATCATGTTGTCTTCCTGAGTTTCAGGCTTATGTGTTAATGTAAATGGAGGAGATATTCTTATTTTAAAAAACTGCTGCTGCCCAAACTTTTGTGGTCTCGTGACGATCTGATATCAACCTACTCTATTGGCGCAGAGAGGCCTGGTACAGAGAGGCCTGGTACAGAGAGRCCTGGTATAGAGAGGCCTGGTACAGAGAGGCCTGGTACAGAGAGGCCTGGTACAGAGAGACCTGGTACAGAGAGGCCTGGTACAGAGAGGCCTGGTACAGAGAGACCTGGTATAGAGAGGCCTGGTACAGAGAGACCTGGTACAGAGAGGCCTGGTACAGAGAGACCTGGTACAGAGAGACCTGGTACAGAGAGACCTGGTACAGAGAGACCTGGTACAGAGATACCTGGTACAGAGAGACCTGGTACAGAGAGACCTGGTACAGAGAGGCCTGGTACAGAGAGACCTGCCAGGAATATGGCAGCAGAGACATAAGTACCACTACCCCCATGCAATATGGTGTCCATTGTTGGCCTGTTGATCAAACCCTCCATGAAAGCTCTGTTTGGTTTCAGCTACATACACGTCATTAAAAGGCAGCCTAGTCCAGTCTGAGAAGGGAGAAGGAAAGGCGGATGGGAGGGAGGGAGCAGTGGAAGTGAGATGTCTGTGGAAACGTTGTTTGGGTTTGAGATGGGAGGCTAGTAGGGAGAACATTACTCACACTGTGCTGGCTCCAGCAGCCCTGCTCTCCCTGGGGCCCCATTTGTTTACTTTCAGCAGCCCAAAGTAGCAGCTTCATGTTCACCAACTGCATTTATTCTGACATGCTGTTCTATGAGCTCTATAGCTCCATCTGCCTCACAATATAAGCTGAGGAAATTAATTCATGTTATTCAGTTTCATTAGTGKAGGTAATTTACATAAGCATGAGCTGGGGATAAAATCCATGGCATGACTTTGGTCTCAGCCCACCTATATAATACAGAATCTCTGAGCTGACTAAGTGAAAAATCTGTCAATGTGCCCTTGAGCAAGGCACGTACCCTAATTGCTCCTGTAAGTCGTTCTGGGTAAGAGCATCTGCTAAATGACTTTTTTTTTTTTAAATGAAGTAAAAGGACACTATTGACTTTTTTAAATACAAAAATGAAAACTGCATTAAAATAAGCTTTAGATCTAGAATAGCATGACCTCAGGGATGATCATCTTATATCTTTAAGTGGTTGACCACTCCTTAAAAACGGTTTATATTAAGTTCGCATTCCCTAAAAGCAATTCCTGTTGAACTACTGATGGTTTTGTCTCGTGAGTAACATGTGCCCCCTTGTGGACTAACTGAATTCACACGCAGGTTGAGGGGTTGGACCTGTACAACACTACTATCTCTGATACAGTACATTACAAGGGCTAAATAAGAACAGATATATATATTGCACAGAGGATATGTACAGATGTACGCTCTTAACCAGTAATCCCATTAAACTAAATACTTCAGAAAAGTCATGGCATTTATTGCATGACGAATTATTGACACAATATAGATGTTTTTTCAATTACAAAAATGAAGGCACAAAACATTGGCACAAAACAGAGTATATATTGCTATCTGTGAATATTACTAGTCAGTATTAAGGCACAGGTTCAGATAAGGGCTATGTATATGCCCCATTCAAACCCTCAACCCTTACACCTAGTCATGTACTGTGTATCTGATAGGATTAGGGCACTAATATCACGTTGCTTTCATCAACACCACATGAACAACATCAACCTTTTACAGTATTTGTCCTGAGAAAACACTTATTTTACTGTACTTGGATGGGAATGTCTTTCTTATAAGGGAATTGTCAGTCAGGGGTCACTGATTATAACAGCAGTCGCTTCAATACTAATGTCTTATTCCAATAGTAGAAAAATGGCGTATTATAGATGTCTACCCTATTACTTTCTACTATCACCTCAGACATTTCAGATCAGCTGCTGGATTAGCATTTGTTTCACTGTTGATTGACTCTGATTGCATTTTTTAAAGAAATCTGGATTCCTGACCCTATCCAAAATCACATGCTACTTATCAAGTAAGTAATACATTGGCCAATCAAATGTGTATGAACTTTTTTGGGGAAAAGAGGTGTCCATCAGTACAATCCCAGGATATTCTCTGAAACAAACGTTTCTACAACCTGGGAGTTAAAGGTAGAGTCAGCGAAATGACGCTGCACAAGCAACACTGCAACACTTCCCCGTCACACAGTATCTGCACAGGTTCACTTAAACCTCTTACAATGTGCTAGCCACGGGAACAAAACAGCTGACAAGTTTAGACTCGCACGCCAACGCTCTTAGTTGTTGTGGAAATTGACCCACTATGCTGTTCACTTTGTGCATCTACGTCATATCGCTAACCTTACCTTTAAGTTAGCTGTTGACTAAAATATGAACATTGAGGTCTCATTCTAACCTGAAAGTAACTTCATTCATTACACACAAGGTCACATGACTGAACAGAAGAAAAAGAAGAAAAGAAGAAAATCCATCCAGGACAATAAATAGTTCAATCTTCCAAAACCCTGACCCCTCCCTCCAAGTTAACTTCTGAAATAAAGAAAAACACATACAATTAAAATACATCAACTGCAGTTGAAAAGGCATTTAAAAACATTACAGATATAGTCAGTTACATTTTAAATATAGCAATCAATGAAACTGTATCTATATGGTATGAACACCAGTAAAGAACGTGGAGTTGGACTCATAGAAATACTGGGGAGCTTGCTTGCATGGACTGAAATTTTAAAACCGTAGAAATCAATGACTTGGGGTTACTTGTTGGAAATAGGTCTAAAATAAAATGACAGACATAGGGGCCCATTAATTTAAAAAATATATATTTCTGTAAAAACATTTCTGGCATTACTGTTCCCTTTCCTTCTAAAGAGTTTGAATTGAATCATATTGTCATTCCTTAAAACTGGCTAATAAATGATGTCGACTTTTAAAACGATTTCTTCCAATTAAATAATGTAACTGTACTTTCCGAAATGGATGTGTTGGGTTTGACTGTAAATAACTGGATAAATATTGTTTTTCAACTCCCAACCCATTTTTTAGAGAGAGAGATTAGATACAGCATTTTTGCATTAGCTGGAGCCATCTTGATAAGATTAAGAAAAATATTAGAGACTCAATTACAAGTACAGATAGGTGCTCATCCAGTAACACTGAGAAATGCAGCCATGACAGTCAGTGGTAAGGCAATACAGTGATCTTAAAATCTCATAATAGTCTATTCCAGGACTCTCCAACCCTGTTCCTGGAGAGATACAGTCCTGTAGGTTTTAACTCCAACCCTGTTCCTGGAGAGATACAGTCCTGTAGGTTCACTCCAACCTGTTCCTGGAGAGATACAGTCCTGTAGGTTTTAACTCCAACCGAATCTAACACACTGATTCTAATAATTACCAGGTTAGTTAAACTGGGGTTGGAGTGAAAGCATACAGGAGGATAGATCTCCAGCAACAGAGTTGGAGTGAAAACCTACAGGAGGATATATCTCCAGGAACAGGGTTGGAGTGAAAACCTACAGGAGGATAGATCTCCAGGAACAGGGTTGGAGTGAAAACCTACAGGAGGATAGATCTCCAGGAACAGGGTTGGAGTGAAAACCTACAGGAGGATAGATCTCCAGGAACAGGGTTGGAGTGAAAATCTACAGGAGGATAGATCTCCAGGAACAGGGTTGGAGAGCCTTGGTCTATTTTTATCAATGAGTGGTCCCATTCCAAGCAGGTCCATGGTCCAAGGAAACAGAATGTATACAGCAAAGGCCATGTCTCCTGGTCCCACTGCTGAGAATAAAAGCTCTGAATAAGATGTTAAAACTACTGGAGATTTCTTTCCTTCCTTTAAGCAGATATAAGGTGGCCCTCTGATAGTGTATTGCTTGTTTGCGTGGGAGAAAGAGATACCCAGTGTTACACTCGTTTAGGTATTGTGGGGTCTAGTCTGCTTCGTTCTGTTCCCTGTTGAGTTTCTCGGCCTCTGCCACGGGCGCCCCGCCGTTGCTTGCGGCTTGCTGGTTGGTCTTTTTAAAAGGCAAACCCCTGGTCTTCACAAACCAGCCAGCATCCACCAGGAATGCCACAGTGGCCAGGAAGCCAAATGCCTGAAAATAAATAGTAATAMGTTATTACTAAGTATTAACATTAGTAAAACATCTTGTAACAAACACAAAAAAAAYGACACTAAACAGTTTGACAAAATGGTTCTCCTTTCAATCTAAACCCAGCTTGGTTTGKGCTGATATTTTGTCTTCATCTGAAAGAACAGTAACCAGGACCCTGAGGTATGAGGACAGTCTGAGTAAAGATCATTTACCACAGCAGCCTTCTCCAGGTCAGTTCCACCATTATCTGAGGCAAACACAATGGAGGCGATGAGGAAGAATGCAGCCATCAAAGCTGTGTACACAAAGTCCTGCAAGAGACAAGTCAGCATGGTTATACACCAGCATACATTTAAATGGGAATACAAGTATCCTCTCACACAAAGTCTTATGAATGATAAACATACACATGTTAGGCAGGTCAGTGGGCCTCATTTACCAACATATGTGCACAAAATGTGTATATTCACACACACTGAGTACTCACCAGGGAGGGCCAGCTGCTGATGCCCACTCTCTTGTGCAGGGTGGTAGCGAGGAGGATGAGGAGGAGAGCTGTGAAGAGGAAGGCTGTGCAGCTGACAAACTCAAAGAAGTACAGCGGAGAGCATCTCATACAGTTCGTCACTACCTCTTCAAGAATGAAGGCCACAAACGACAGGAGCTGAGGACACACAAGTCAAAACTAAGTGATCATGTACTACCCCAGTCTCAACAACAGATGGCACTGTAGTACTRCCAGWGCTAAATGGGAAGTTGTGTTTTTTGTCTCAGATATAGAACAGGTTAGGGGTAATTTAGTGTCGTCAAACATGCTTGTGTATGGTTTGAGTACTGATGAACTCAGGATKTTGTCTTCTGACGCTATATTTATATGTTGTGCCAATATAGTGACATCAGTAGAGTTGACTCAAGAATTGAGTGACTATCATAGCCCTATGTAAATGAGGGTTTGTGAAAATGTCGAAATATTTGATGCGAAGTTTTTTTCAGAGTTGGGCTTGGAGGAAGGGACAACTCTTTAATGTAATCTTCACAAGGAGAGGATTCTTCTGGTGTGACCATCACAGTACTCTTAAAGCTCATCACAGTGTGATGGAAGCACCACATACTGGCTCCATTCATAACGCCACCACACACACATAGCTTCTTCATGTTGCCATTAGAACGGTGACCAACTAAAGGATCCACCCCTTTACAACACCCACAAGACCCCATTTTGATTTCTCAATAGCCACTATTAATAAAGATTCCTAAGAAAGGACACAAGGCCAGCAAAACCACACTAACTGACTCACGCGGTTCCTGACTTTTGTTTTCGTTTCCTTATCGATTGTTTGGTAGGAACAGGCCAGAAAGCATACTGCGCTGAGGATCTGTCCCCATACCAGACAGCATACTGCGCTGAGGATCTGTCCCTACGCCAGATAGCATACTGCGCTGAGGATCTGTCCCCACGCCAGACAGCATACTGCGCTGAGGATCTGTCCCCACGCAGACAGCATACTGCGCTGAGGATCTGTCCTCACGCCAGATAGCATACTGCGCTGAGGATCTGTCCCCACGCCAGACAGCATACTGCGCTGAGGATCTGTCCCCACGCCAGACAGCATACTGCGCTGAGGATCTGTCCCCACGCCAGACAGCATACTGCGCTGAGGATCTGTCCCCGCGCCAGACAGCATACTGCGCGAGATCTGTCCCCCGCCGCCAGACAGCATACTGCGCTGAGGATCTGTCCCCGCGCCAGACAGCATACTGCGCTGGAGATCTGTCCCCGCGCCAGACAGCATTACTGCGCTGAGGAATCTGTCCCCACGCCAGACAGCATACTGCGCTGAGGATCTGTCCCCACGCCAGACAGCATACTGCGCTGAGGATCTCTTCCCCACGCCAGACAGCATACTGCGCTGAGGATCTGTCCCCACCAGACAGCATACTGCGCTGAGGATCTGTCCTCACGCCAGACAGCAACTGCGCTGAGGATCTGTCCTCACGCCAGACAGCATACTGCGCTGAGGATCTGTCCTCACGCCAGACAGCATACTGCGCTGAGGATCTGTCCCCACGCCAGACAGCATACTGCGCTGAGGATCTGTCCCCACGCCAGAGAGCATACTGCCGCTGAGGATCTGTCCCCACGCCAGAGAGCATACTGCGCTGAGGATCGTGTCCCCACGCCAGACAGCATACTGCGCTGAGGATCTGTCCTCACGCCAGACAGCACTGCGCTGAGGATCTGTCCCCACGCCAGACAGCATACTGCGCTGAGGATCTGTCCCCACGCCAGACAGCATACTGCGCTGAGGATCTGTCCTCACGCCATACTGCGCTGAGGATCTGTCCTCACGCCATACTGCGCTGAGGATCTGTCCTCACGCCAGATAGCACTAAATGGGTACCGAAAACTAAACGGTAGACAGCAAACATGTTCTCACTGTAATACGTGCTGAGCATAATGTGCCATATGTGTGTGTATCTATAAAAACAGTGGCTTAAACTGTACAGTATGTAGGCCTTTGTTCCATATTACAAGGTAAAATGCACCATGGTCCGTTTCCCCCCAGCCATAGTGTTAATGAAGCCACAGCTCTATATCTGCAGCTATATTACATGACCAGACAGACAGTCTGACGTCAACAACTGTAATAAAGACTGGGCCTCCTACTCAAGAGGACATCTTCTGCAGCACCTTTAACACTTTCTTTACGGTCTGTTGTGTGTGTTTAACTATTCTTGTGGGGACCAGTTAAATAAAATGTAAAAAATCAATTTGGTTGAACCTTTAATACCCACAAGAAGAGTAAATAAACAACCATTTTGACCAACTGGGGACATTGTTTGTCCCCACAAGGTCAAATGCTATTTCTAGGGGGTTTAGGGTTAAGGTTAGAATACGTTAAGCGCTAGGAGCTAGGGTTAGGTTTTTGGGATAAGGTTAGGGTATGAGTACGGGTTAGGGAAAATGAGATTTTGAAAGCCTGAATTGTGTGTTCCCACAAGGTTAGCTGTGCAAGGCTGTATGTGCTCTCCACAATGTTCTATGAACACACAACTCTAGCAAAGTGTTGTGGTGCAAGAGAAAGAGCAGAGAGTTAAAAATCATTAGAATCCAGGGTTCTTTGTGGCTTTAAGCAAGAAATGCTTTAAATTACATTAAATCCACAGATATTTATGTGCAATGAGCTTGCCAAGCATTCTTGCAATGTTGATCATATTTGGAGGAATCCATTGTTTCTCTCAACACACACACACACACACACACCACACAGTAAGAAGGTCAAACAGCAAGGCTTAAAATAACCCTGGTAATGACATTTTGCATCGGCTGCTAATTTCATTTGCAGTGCACCGCTAGAAGGTATTGCTAACACCTGACTCTGATTAGTTTGACTAAGGACCCAGTGGATCTGAGGAAGACAGAGCCGTGTTCATCACTGTCTGTCTCCAGACTGCGGTTGCACAAGAGACAAACTCTGAATCAACTCAGATTTCCTGCTTCAGAAGGAGATGCAATTCATTTTAAAAATTGCCTGGACTAAGAGCTCAATCGCAAACTATGGCAATTAGTAAACCTCCACCTCTAACCTGCTTACTCACAGGCCAACCTAATAGTACAAGAGGTGCCCTCACCCAAACAAGCCCTCCCTCTGCCCGGAAAGAGTTTGTTTCAAGATCTTTGTTAACTGGGGAGAAATACAAGATAGCAGCCATAAAACCATGTGATTTGAATTCAACTGAAGATCCCATTTCACTGCAGTTAGGAACGCAGTCAAATAGTTGAAGCCTTGACATTGGGGTCTAGGAACAAGAGATAAGCCATTCATGATATCCAGTTCAAATGTAGACATTTCACAGCTCTGCCACTTGTGATGACCAGCGGGACACAGAAAGGGGTCAAACATGAGTCAACAGCAGTCTGCTGTAGTATCCTCATCCAATTCAACAGAATGCCAAGCTGTAATAGCCTCACCCAATTCACACAGAATTGCTTTTAAAGACACCCCCACACATATGCGCGCCACACACACAAGCTGACTTAAGCACGGCTGCTCTTTCATATAGGCAAACACGGAGGCATTTCAATTGTCTAAAATGGTTTCCGACCAGTCTCCTCTTTAATGTGAGCTAGGTGATATGTCCAACTGGAGTGCTGTTCTAGACAGGCTATATAGAGCTAAAGATACAGGATCTGATTTCCGCTACCCTCAACTGGATACAGCAGCTCCATAGTGACTGATTTGGAGTCTGAAATCTGAAAAACAACTTTGCCGTCTTAGGCCTGACAATCAGTTAAAGGTTCCTGAGGGTCATCTCTCTCTGCTGACAAATACCCCAGGCCATCACGAAGGGGATGTGGTCTGATGGGTGGATCATCACTGTTGCAACTTCTATAGAATGGTCTGACTTTCACATTTCAAGGAATAATCAAGAAAAACAGCTGACAAATGTCACACCCTAAGAAAGACACAAAAGGTTATGATTTACAAACTTGCCTGTTAATTGTGGGATAGACAGCCCACAGTTTCTGGGAGCTGGATCCAGTTACATACAAAACAATGAAATGGTAGCATTTGAAAATCTGCATATTCTATTTATAACACGCAGACTATCCACTTACAAGGAACGCGGTATCAACTGGCAAGGGAGATAGTGTTTATACTTAGACATTTGACATAAACTTGTTCATCTGTCTATATCTGGAGCACAAAGTAAACATGTGATGACACCACTAGATAAAAGTCATATTGTCACCAGAGTTGATCTAACCCTTTTTTACTACTTGGTCCATCAGAACAGACAGATAGGAAGACAACCTTCTGGTCTCTCCTCTGAAATACACGGAGCAAAAATATAAAAAGCAACATGCAAACATTTCAAAGATGTTACTGAGTTACAGTTCATAGAGGGAATCAGTCAATGTAAATAAATGCATTAGGGCCTAATCTATGGAGTTTTTTCCCAAAAAAGCCATTGGGGGGGGACTGGGAAATACCAGAATATGCAGCTGTTGGTCACAGATACTTTTTTTAAAGGTAAGGGCGTGGATCAGAAAACCAGTCAGTATCTGGTGTGACCACCATTTGCCTCATGCAGTGCAACATCTCCTTCACATAGAGTTGGCCAGGCTGTTGTGTGAAGTTGCTGGATATTGGCGGTAACATGAACACAGTGTCGTACATGTCGATCCAGAGCATCCCAAACGTGCTCAATGGGTCTGGCCATGGAATAACTGGGACATTTTCAGCTTGCAGGAATTATGTACAGATCCTTGCGACATGGGGCCGTGCATTATCATACTAAAACATGAGGTGATGGCGGCGGATGAATGGCACGACAATGGGCCTCCAGATCTCGTCATGGTGTCTCTGTGCATTCAAATTGCCTTAGATAAAGTGCAATTGTGTTCATGGTCCGCAGCTTATGCCTGCCCATACCATAACCCCCCCACCACCACGGGGCACTCTGTTCACAACATTGACATCAGCAAACCGCTCGCCCACACAACGCCATATACATGGTCTGTGGTTGTGAGGCCGGTTGGACGTACTGCCAAATTCTCTAAAACGATGTTGAACATTCAATTCTCTAGCAACAGCTCTGGTGGACATTCCTGCAGTCAGGAATGTCCACCAGAGTCAGTCAGCATGCCAATTGCACACTCCCTCAGAACTTGAGACATCTGTGCGATTGTGTTGTGTTACAAAACTGCACATTTTAGAGTGGCCTTTTATTGTCCCCAGCATAAGGTGCACATGTGTAATGACCGTGCCGTTTAACCAGGTTCTTGATATGCCACACCTGTCAGGTGGATCAATTATCTTGGCAAAGGAGAAATGCACACTAACAGGGACATAAACAAATTTGTGCCAAAAATGTTAGAGAAATAAGCTTTTTGTGCATTAGGAAAATGTCTGGGAGCTTTTATTTCAGCTCATGAAACATGGGACCAACACTTTACATGTTGCATTTATTTTTTTGTTCAGTGTAGTTGTCACGCCCTGACCTTAGAGATCCTTTTTATGTCTCTATTTGGTTTGGTCAGGGTGTGATTTGGGGTGGGTATTCTATGTTCTTTAGTTCTATTATTTGTATTTCTATGTTTTGACCGGGTAGTGTTCTCAATCAGGGACAGCTGTCTATCGTTGTCTCTGATTGAGAACCATACTTAGGTAGCCCTTTTTCCCACCTGTCTTTGTGGGAGGTTAACTTTGTTTGTGGCACATAGCCCTTTAGCTTCACGGTTGTTTTGKATTGTTTATTGTCGGYGTCATATAAATAAAGTAATATGTACGCTCACCACGCTGCACCTTGGTCCTCTTCATTCAACGGCYGTGACAGTAGTTTCATGTTATGCTTGGATTAAGACTTGCCCAACACAGTGGAACATTAACAATAACAGTATCATAACAAGAACTATGATAAGAATATTACTTACCACTTCCACCACCTTTATCAAACATCTGACTTTATCCAAATTATCTGTTGGTACAATTAACCACTTTTTGGATTTGGCCTCTGAAACTGTTGTTGGACTGTAGACTGGTTCCGCGGCAGCCATGGCGTGACTGAAATGAATAGATTTTAAGAAAAAAGTACAACTTCAATAAGACTGCAACTATGTACTTCATGTTACAGTGTAGGCCTATCATTTATTAACAKTATCAGACCAGCGGCARACTACAGAGCGAAAGCGAAAGCGTGGCATTTTGTTAACTTCAAAAGACACGATGKAAGAAATAACTTKGTGTTAAATTTAGGGTAGCCTGTCACTGGACATTTTACAAGTATCGACTGATACTGACTCAATGTAGTCGAAAATTCATCGCCTCCGTACTCAACTCCATCGGGTATCTTGGCTAGGGTAGACTGTATCAAACACTCACATAAGTGAGAACATACAGCTCATAAATATTAAATCAAATTGAAAGGAAAAACTAATAAAGGCTATAGCCTAAGCAACAAAAAAAGTATAAAGATGGACTCACGCGTCAAGTTTGGAGCAACCAACTGAATAGGTATGGCTTGGCGATAGATATCGTACTTCCACGACTTTCCAATGCGATGCCCTTTGTTGTTGCGTTCTTGTTTAAAACCTAGACCCACACTTCCGCAAATGAACGGCTTGTCTACACCCCTGTCGTTAACAGAAGAGTATGGGGGGTGACAAGTGCCAGAATTAAGCATAGGCAACTGTACCACCGTGTGGCTGTTGCCTACCATTGAACGTCTGACTGACATTACATGTTACCAACGCCTTACTAACTTCTGCGTGACGCCTACATGTAACTAACATGTCGTCAGATATATAGTATTTCACATTGTAATACACTACCCCTACATGCCATTGTATTATAGGATATATACATATTTACATTGTAATAAACTACCCCTACATGCCATTGTATTATAGGATATATACATATTTTACATTGTAATAAACGACCCCTACATGCCATTGTATTATAGGATATATACATATTTTACATTGTAATAAACGACCCCTACATGCCATTGTATTATAGGATATATACATATTTACATTGTAATAAACTACCCTACATGCCATTCTGTGCTGGAGCTATGGGTTTATTTTCCATTGACACTAGGCTACACATTCACACTCAAACTGAATTGAATGGGGAATGCATAAGTACTTTTCATTGAAGAAGGGAAACGAGGTACAACATACAACTTTGATCAAAACCTAAAATCATGCCTGACAAGACCAATGAAATCATAACGTATCCTAATATAGTCTGGATACAGGAGTAGCCTATTCTACAATAATGTAACTGTATATACTAGTATTATTTATCAAATTGATCAATGAAATTGTAAATGTGGGTGGGTACGCTACTTCAATCAGCGTCACTGCAGCTGTTTTACCACCACCCACACTGTTCTCGCTCCACAAGCAACCACATCCTCTTCTCCTGTTCAACTAATTTGCAGTACCAGTCAAAGGTTTGGACACACCTACTCATTCAAGGGATTTCTTTATTTTACTATTTTCTACATTGTAGAATAATAGTGAAGACATCAAAACTATGAAATAACACACATGGAATCATATAGTAACCAAAAAAAGTGTTAAACAAATCTAAATATATTTTATATTTGAGATTCATCAAAGTAGCCACCCTTTGCCTTGATGAAAGCTTTGCATACTCTTGGCACTCTTTGCACACTCAGATCCTCCGTTCACCTACTCTGCCTCTCTCACAGAGGGACTCAGACCAAAGGACAGATTTCCACCAGTCTAATGTCCATTGCTTGTGTTTCTTGACCCAATGAAGTCCCTTCTTCTTATTGGTGTCCTTTAGTAGTATTTCATGCGCCTGTGACATTTATTGCAAACCGCCATAGTATCAAAGAAGAAGACTCCGTATGTAGTCTGACATGTTTTCTTTACCATATATTGGTCTTTATATAACAAAATATTGTTAAATAGAAGAAAAAAATTAAGCTGCTTTTGGATTGAAATTGCTAGCTACTGTAACGTTACTTATTTACTTACATCAGCCTCCGTGTAGCTTTCTGTTTATATGTAGCTTGCACTTCAATGGCATCCCTCAAGGAGATGTTATTTGATCTTTCCAACCAGGTGAGATCTATGAAGGCACCACTGATCTCGACAAGAGGTAAAGCGGTTAACTTCTATTACATAACTGGAAGGATTTAGCTATGAACAACCATTTTTCAACAACCATTTTCCATCTAGGTACTTGGTCATCTAGAAGTTGCTAGTTACACATTTAGTTATATGTCTGTCATATTGAGGTATCTAGCTATAAGTTAACCCTGATCAATCAAATGGATAGGTCTTACCAATTTTGGTCATTCCAACTGCCCTTAACTAGGTGTCTTTGCTAGACAGACACACAGACAGAGATGGGGGGAGAGGGGAAAATAAAGGATGAAAGTGAGAGTGAAAGAGAGGGTGGGAAGAGAGTGAAAGATAGAGAGAGATGGGGAGAGAGAGAAACAAAGAAAGACAGTCGTGCAAAATTACTTGGACTTGAGTATTTCAACAACTCTTGTCTTCAAACTTGTTAGGCAATCACATGTACCTATGGGGGAAGGATGCCAGCCACACAGGAGGGTGGTTTTCACTGAGGAGGAGGAGGCCATGCTGACCGAGATGCATGTTGGCCATTTCAGAGTGAAGCGATGATGCCAAAATCAACATACGCTTCTTTTGGCATGGGATTGTCAAGGATGTGGACAGCTGGGCAAGTAAAATAACCTTTTTTTTATCGATCACATTCTATTATACTGAAATTATTATGATTTCAATTAATGTCATATCAGAGAGAACACAATGTTTCAATTTGTCACTTTGTGCTTAAAGGTCTAGCCTGACAGAAGTTTGAGAGGGTGAAGACTGGCATAAGAGTTGAAGCCCATCAGTTGTTTTACCATGGCACATGATCGGTAAGTGTCACAGTACAAATTTTGCCCTGATAAGTTGCTTTGTAATGGTTGCTTTATTTGACCAAAGCAGAGTTCAATATTATAGAGTGTGTGTCATACACTTACAAATATGAAAATCTGCATACTGAACGACAGATACGGGTAAGAATGAAGTCATCTTCTCTCTAAGACTTTATATGTTAGGSATGAACCTCATCGGACCCTTAACGAAATCCAGGAATGGCAACAGCTGGTGTCTGATGGCGACCGATTATTTTACCAAGTGGGGGGAGGCAATACCCATTAAGGTCTGTTAAGGAAGAGAACGTGCTTAACTCTAAATTCCCTTCTGTAACCCATTTAAAAAGGGTGCTTGGAACCAAAAATGTATTTTCCTTTGTATGATACCCATCAAGGACAATACTGGTGAGGCCACCTCCAAGGTGATGATGGACATCTTCAACACCTACGGGACTCCTGAGGTCATGTTGATTGACCAAGGTTGTGAACTCTGAAACAAGGTACTATTAGTATTTGTTTTTCCATGGTACATAATCAGACATTTCAATATCTTCCATTGTCAGTAGATATCCCTTTCCTACCCCTCCTCTAGGTTTGGATGAACAGACCAACCACACCCTCAAGACTGCCATGGGCAAGTCCCTTGACGGGTTCCGGGAATGGTGGGAGGACAACCTGAAGGTCATTCTCTTTGCAATTCGAGCCCTGCTTTTAACCATAAGACATCTCCACAGAAACGTACAGCCTAACGATTGCATGGTGACAGTGATTGTGTCTGTTAAACCGGTAAACTGGAAACTCTGGGGGAAAAAACTAGTTCAAGTCATGATATCCGGGATTTTCAGGTCAGAGAAAGATGCCAGAGTTTCTGAATTGGAATTCCGAGTTGGATGACCGTTCAAAACTATTTTTCCCAGTCTGAGCTTGCTTTTTTCCGAGTTCCCAGTTGTCTTGAACACACTGAAGTCGGTAGTCAGAGATTGCAGAGTTCTGAGTATTTTTGAATGAGCCACTAGAGACCTAGGCTACCTCTTATTTCTGAATAGGGCTACCTCCAACAAAGAAGCGCTTGTGTCTGTATTGATGTGAGAAATAGGCATATCTTCACAGTAATGGTGGCTGGCTGCGATATCAACTAGCCTAATCATTTTTGTATTGAGGTGATATTCAATTGACAAATTTCAATTGAAATTGATTAGATTACTCTGGCAATGAAAAATATTTAGATGTAAGGCATTCATGGTGAGATCTTTAATAATAAAGTAAACAGACACTTAAACAAACACGACG
This sequence comes from Salvelinus sp. IW2-2015, assembly GCF_002910315.2. NCBI lineage: Eukaryota > Metazoa > Chordata > Actinopteri > Salmoniformes > Salmonidae > Salvelinus > Salvelinus sp. IW2-2015. The sequence goes on along the minus strand of NW_019944863.1, from coordinate 36,692 downwards.
CGTAACACATGTAGACGTTTAAGGCGCTCATGGTAAGATCGTTCATAATAAATTACAAGCAACTGACACATGACGTGTCAGTGCCACATTAATTGACGTGAACACTACGTCTACATGACGTGTACGTGTCACGTGACATGAACGTGAAGTGAACACGTCGGCAGTTTGACTTCTTAGAAAAAACGGTCTCCATTGACAGTCCATGTTAATTCATGGCGGTATTTTATGGCGCTAGGAAGACGTTAAGTGACTTCGTGAGAGGTATCAGCAGCTTCACAAGGCTTAATTCTGGCACTTATCACCCCCCATAGTAGAGTAGTCTAGCCTAGATAGACTACAGTCTAGTCTTCATACAGGATACTGTGACGCAACGATATGTGTGAAACAGTCAAAAGGCTTCTTCTATGCTATAATGACATTCGCAACAATTAGATGTACATTCCGCCACCTACTGTGAAGGTAGGTGGATCCCAAAAAGGAAAACATTTGGGTAAAAATAAATAAAATATCATACAAACTATCAAAAAAGAAATTAACTAAACAAAATCAACATGCTTTTCTGTAAAAAACTAATTCTAATCAGGTCCCAACACAGCCTCAGAAGCCTCTGGTGAGGGCGGGACATTTCCTAGCTACAAAAGTCCTTGTAATGCTTCTGCTGTGAAATCTTGGAGCCCCAAAAACTTCTCGGCGATCCGCTGGCAGCCCTGATCCTTGACACCTCGACCTCCTTCACCCTAACAGGGCACTCAAGGAAGTCCGGAGTATGATCCCCACCACAGTTGCAACATTTTCCATTCACAGATTCTTCAATATCATACTTCTTCCGTCTGCAAAAATGTAACCCGTGCCCATATCCTTTACAATTTCCACACTGTAATGGTTTGGACACAAATGTTCTCACCACATACCTCACATATCCAAGCTTCACATATTCAGGTAGAGTCTCCTCAAACAACAATAATATCGGCTTTTCTCCTTCCTTCCATTTACCATACGGGTCAGGCGACGTGATTTTCTGACTAAGGTACTCATTATCTACATCCAACGAGACTCCAGCTATAACTCCTTTGGCAGGCGCCCTGCTCCGAAGATCAATACATCTAGCCAGATCCAGTGCACGATTCTTCTGTTCTTCATCAACACAATTAACCAAAACAAAGCCGCTTCTAGTCACCTTTATTGAAACCACCTTTCCCACTGCTTTCTTCACAGTACTCGATATTAACAAATGGATTTCCAAAATGAATCTCCTTGTCCAAAAAATGCAGTCTAATAAGAAATGCCTTATTGGACCGGTCCTTGTCTTCTACTARAACTTTTGCTTGTTTTGTTCCATTCTTTGATGTCACTATTTTCCATTCATTATTACACACTTTACTTGCTGTACTTTTGGATTCAAGCACAGTCGCCATTTCCTCCTCCTATCCTACTGACTCACGAGCTCATTCCCCWTCCGTATCAAGGCTCTCCCTTGCATCCCTTGAACAGAAATAAAGCATTCAGAATACAACTCTTCTTCGTCTTCTGGATTTTATATGGCAGTTGTCAACCAACATTAAGGTGCATTACTGCCACCAACTGGACTGGAGTGTGGACCAGAGACAGTGAAGGTCTAAATCCTACCCAATAATCTCATTTCCCTAAGGAAACGAAATACATAATTAAATAATACATCCCCTGAAGATTTCCCCAGCAGTTCACTTAATCCTGGCTCTTCAGCCTCATTACTCCTCAAATCTAATAACAATCGCTCTCTTTCTCTCACATATTTCTGGCACTGAAATAGAACATGTTCCACTGTCTCCATCTCCTCCTGACAATGATCATCTCCTTCTCTCTCTCTCTCTCGGAGGACCTGAGCCCTAGGACCATGCCTCAGGACTACCTGGCCCGATGACTCCTTGCTGTCCCCAGTCCACCTGGTCATGCTGCTGCTCTGGTTTCGGCTGTTCTGCCTGCGGCTGTGGAGCCATGGCCTGTTCACCGGATGTGCTACCTTGTCCTGGACCTGCTGTTTTCGACTCTCTCTCTCTACTGCACCTGCTGTCTCTAACTCTGAATGATCGGCTATGAAAAGCCAACTGACATTTACTCCTGAGGTGCTGACCTGTTGCACCCTCTACAACCACTGTGATTATTATTATCTGACCCTGCTGGTCCTCTATGAACGTTTGAACATCTTGGCCATGTTCTGTTATAATCTCCACCCGGCACAGCCAGAAGAGGACTGGCCACCCCTCATAGCCTGGTTCCTCTCTAGGTTTATTCCTAGGTTCCGGTATTTCTACAGAGTTTTTCCTAGCCACTGTGCTTCTACATCAGCATTGCTTGCTGTTTGGGGTTTCAGGCTGGGTTTCTGTAAAGCACTTTGTGGCATCGGCTGATGTAAAAAAGGGCTTTATAAATACATTATTGATTGATTAACCCTTGGCTTTACCGACTGACAATTTTATCTCAACATTAGGATGTTTAAGAGCCTGCTTGTTTATAACATCCACCACCTCATTCCCCTCTATCTCAAGTGAGCTGGTACCCAGAGGAAGATCACAAATACGCCATCTGTTTCACCCTATACATTTACATTTACATTTAAGTCATTTAGCAGACGCTCTTATCCAGAGCGACTTACAAGTACATACATTCATACTTTTTTTTTTTTTTGTACTGGCCCCCCGTGGGAAACGAACCCACAACCCTGGCGTTGCAAGCGCCATGCTCTACCAACTGAGCCACACGGGGCCCTATACAAGCACTGTGCTGCACCCTCACCCGTGCTGCACAGGAGTCAGACCAGATGACTACCCTGTCTGGCCCCACTTCACCCACTCACTCTGCAGCCAATAGTATGGCCAACAACTCCATTGTATAAACAGATAAATGATCCGTGGCTCTTTTCGTCACTGCCACCTTAAACTCAGGAACACTTAAAAGCTGCTCCTGTCCTTCCTGTTTTAGGGTCCTTTGATCCATCTGTGAATATATTCAAGAAAGCATAGCATTGTGTTCTTAAATGTTTACTTACAACCATTATCTAACTCATAGCTTTCTGACAGAGTTCCCCACCTTCACTTGTATTTATCGCCCCAAAATGAAAATCCTTTATCCCGTTAAAAACCCTTCCTCCAACCCCCGTGTTATCCAGGTTGATAAGTAGACCTTCCTTCCACATCATAAACCTTCTCTACATCAAAGAAAACGACTACCACCCCCTCCTTGTTTCCCTGAGCCTTCCGTATGACTGACTCTAGGCACAGTGCAGGATCCATCGTTCCCCTGCCTTTCCTGAACCCACTTTGATTTGGTGACATCAGTCCTCAACAGAAAGTACGTCAGCTTTTCTATAGTTTACATACGTGAGATGTCAACGCTATCGGCCTATAGCTTGAAGGACTAGTAGGGTCTTTCCCTGGTTTCTGTATTGACACCACTACCGCCTGCTTCCAACTTCCAGGCAGTTTCCCTTCCTGCCCCACCTTATCGTAAAGGCCCAATACTTTCCCCATTGCAGTGTCACTGAGATGAGCCATCATGATGTAACACATCTCATCCTTCCCAGGAGATGTTACCCCAGCTTTAGCTCTTCATCTCAGCCAACGTAAAAGGGCCATTCAATGTATCCCCCACCATCCCTCTCTGATCCAGGACCCCCGGATGTTCTCCTCTGACCCTCTCTCTCCCACCCTGCTCCTCTTCTGTCAGATGATTTGAGCTGTGCACCTTCACAAATGCCTGGGCTAGCATCTCCCCCTTTTCAGCACAGGGAGATCCCAATCTCTTCTGACCCCACTCATCCTCTTAATCATCCCCCATACCTCTCACACAGGAGTGGTCCTGCCTTTGTTTCCACAGAACTGGTGCCAACACTCCCTCTTAGCTGTCCTAATGATCCTCCTTACTACTGCTTGTGCTRGTTTATACTGTATTAGGTGCTGGTAATTATGGGTCCTTTTCAACATTCTGAAAGTCCTGTTCCTACTCTTCATTGCTGCTCTACACTCCACCAGGGGACTGCATTACTCCTTCTCCCCCCTGTACCCATAGGAATCACCACATAGAATTACACCTCCGTTACTCCTTCTCCCCCTTGTACCATAGGAAATCACCTGCTTTACTCCTTCTCCCCACGTACCCATAGGAATCACCTGCGTACTCTCTCCCCCCTGTACCCATAGGAATCACCTGCTTTACTCCTTCTCCCCACTGTACCCATAGGAATCACCTGCGTTACTCTTCTCCCCCTTGTACCCATAGGAATCACCTGCGTTACTCCTTCTCCCCCCTGTACCCATAGGAATCACCTGCGTTACTCCTTCTCCCCCCTGTACCCATAGGAATCACCTGCGTTAACTCCTTCTCCCCCCTGTACCCATAGGAATCACCTGCGTTACCCTTCTCCCCCTGTACCCATAAATCACCTGCTTACTCCTTCTCCCCTGTACCCATAGGAATCACCTGCGTTACTCCTTCTCCCCCCTGTACCCATAGAATCACCTGCGTTACTCTTTCTCCCCCCTGTACCATAGAAAACCTGCGTTACTCCTTCTCCCCCTGACCCATAGGAATCACCTGCTTTACTCCTTCTCCCCACTGTACCCATAGGAATCACCTGCGTTACTCTTTCTCCCCCCTGTACCCATAGGAATCACCTGCGTTACTCTTTCTCCCCCCTGTACCCATAGGAATCACCTTGCCTTGCGACTCCTAGTATTGCACCTCTTACTCCATCATTGACTGTTTCTATATCTGGACTGAGATCAACCTGAGACAGCCCTGTTCACTCAAATCCTGCAACTGATCCCACTCCGCTTCCCCAAATATCCATCTCCTCAATCCATTCCTACTGATTCTTCCTCCCTCAATCCTACAGCAACAGGACAGGATAGTGATCACTACCCCCTGTAAATTCCTCCAAAACCTCCCAACTACACTGCCTGCCATCAACTTGAGAATAAAGTAAGATCCAGAGCAGATTCAATTCCAGTTACTGGTCAATCCTGGTTCCCGGCCGTCATTAAAACTCACAAGCCTTTCTCATCCAGTAGTCCCTCCAACACTTGTATGTCTCCTATCAGTCTGTAACCCTCCCCAGAGCGTACTATGAGCATTAAAATCCCCCCACCACATTACCTGTCTCCATTCAGTCTGTAACCCTCCCCAAGCGACTATGAACATTAAAATCCCCCACCACATTAACCGTCTCCTATCAGTCTGTAACCCTCCCAAGCGTACTATGAGCATTAAAATCCCCCCACCACATTACCCGTCTCCTATCAGTCTGTAACCTCCCCAGAGCGTACTATGAGCATTAAAATCCCCCCACCACATTACCCGTCTCCTATCAGTCTGTAACCCTCCCCAGAGCGTACTATGAGCATTAAAATCCCCCCACCACATTACCCGTCTCCTATCAGTCTGTAACCCTCCCCAGAGCGTACTATGAGCATTAAAATCCCCCCACCACATTACCCGTCTCCTATCAGTCTGTAACCCTCCCCAGAGCGTACTATGAGCATTAAAATCCCCCCACACATTACCCGTCTCTCTACATTTCCAAGGGCCAGCAACTCTCTTACACGTCTTGTAAAAGTTCACTATTACCATATTCCCCCCTCCCTCCCAACCACAACATACTCCTGTTCCACTCCCCTCTCCCACACACCTATATGGGATCCCCCGCATTGTAAAAGGTATCACAACCCCCTCCTCCCCCTGCCTACAGACTGCAACATTGTAATACAACATCTAGATGAGGTTTTAGCCATGTCTCCTGGAGACCTATCACATCAGGTTGGCTGGTAACTCCTCAAGAAACTGTTTGAACTCTTGCCCAGTCACCATCAAACTTCTGGCATTCCATTGAAGGACTAACACCATAATGAAAATTAACCAATACATGATTCCTGGCTGGACTGATTCTCAATCTTATTGAGGTCATCCTGTACATTTCCCCCTGTAAGTCCTGTGATCCCAAGATACCTCACTGCCTGCTCCTCTATGATCTGTATCTGCATAGTCTTTGATTGTAACTTTTCTGTGCAATTGATTGCAGCTGTCACAAATGTAACAGCCTTCCTCATGTCTACTACCAGTCTTGTGTTCTCCCCCATTCTGCTCTTTACATCTGGCCCAACCTGCATCCCAATCTGCCCTGGAATACCTGTTCTCCTCAGTGCCTCGATTGTTTCTGCGTGAACTACCTTCACTGCTTCTGCATACGAGATGTTACGCTCACTCCTCACCTGCTGCACTTGCACCTGTCTTTACACCACTGAACAACCCCCATWCGCCACACTATGGGCGCCCCCCACAGTTACAGCACTTTAACTGGACCCCGTCTCCACGTATGTATGTTCTACCCCACACCTTGCACATCTCCTTTTGCCTTTACACACCATAGCCACATGCCCAAACCTTTGACAGTTCCAGCAACGCAATGGTGTCGGAACATACGTTCACACATAATAACTCATATACCCAATCCTAGCTGTTCCTGGCAATACCAATAGTAGCACTGACAAGCTATCCACCTTGTTCCATCTCATGTCATCTGGAGGTGCTTTGCCTCAATAAGAGAGCCTCCCTTCAAGTGGTCCTTTATTTCTTGCATGTTAACACTTTCTGGAACTCCTGTAATACCTCTTCACCCACTGCCGRCCAGTTTGATCCAGCAGGCTACTATCAACCACACGTTTACATACCTGCTTGAGTTTGAGCACCTTCTCATACTGTTTAACACTGAAACACACCAAACTTCCATCAAAGAACTTTAGCAGACACAACCTGAGAGGATACAACTCAATAATAGTGGTGCAAGTTATACAATACCATTGGCTATTGCACCATGCAAGAGGTACCGTAGGCCTAAAGAAACATGACAGAGACAAAAGCAGAGTCCTGATTAGTAATACAGCTTTATTGAATAATGGCAGATTTAACAGTTGAATAGTTCATGAGAACTTGACTACTTTTAAGATTGTGATAGATGATTCCCCTATGCCACTAAAACACTCCAGTGGTCTGCCTATTCCCTAATCCAAACAAATGAACACACAAGTAAAAAATAAAATTAATTTCCCTGGTTTTAGAGCATCATCCTTGACTCTGGATTCTTGAGTTCTAACAGAACCCTTGATTATGACCATTATAAGCACTAAAACACTATTTCAATCATTCTGCCTGATTGTACAGCAGTCTTCATCCATCAGCGTTCCAGTGCATTATGACATCATAACAATGGAACTGGTGTCTACCAAAGACCCATCTTCACAAATGGCAAACATCAATCTCCTCCACTTTGAAAACATCCTCGCAGACAGCCACAGTGCTCAGAGTGACATCAAMGATGTGCACTTGTCACAGTGGCTTCAAGACCACCCGCAAGATATCCAGTTCCTCTCATTTTAATGTTGCTCGAAAATAAAGCAACATCGAGTCAGACTTACTCCATTTCCCTCCAATATCCTGTGAGCTTATCTTCTATATAATACATTGATGGTTTTCAGTAAGTCCATGTTGTTTTGCTTTGGTGGTGTTTCAACGGATTGGCATGCAAGGCTCGGTCTCACGGCAACCGCTCCAAGAGCGCTCTGTTTCTGTTTCCAGTCCAGCTTCTGATCCATCTGACAGTCGAGGGTCTAAAGAGGGAGAGGACCCAGCGAGTGTGTGTGCGTGTGAGTGTGTGGTGGCAGGGAGGGTTAGGGTTTGGGGGTTCAGGACTCCTCCATATCGCTGGGGGTGAGGATGAGGTCGGGGAGGACGCCTCTGGCTCACCTCTAGTCCACCTTTGACGCTGGAAGAGTTTACAAAATAGGTGTAGGTGTTAAAAATGCACTTTCAACCAATTACTAGTATTGGGACAAAGATCAGTCTGCAGTTGTACTCTCTTTGTGGCAGCATTTGAAAACGACAAATAAAACTCACATTTGAACAAACTGATACATCAAATTCTGAAAACAAGGAAATTAGTTGTAACCAACTACTAAGGCCTTGAAGACCCAGATACATGTCCACAGCCAGAGAGGAGATGGAGGACATGAGCTCTGTGCTGTCTGTTAGTGGCAGACCTGTCTGACGTCTGGGAGCCGATGGAGCACCCAGCCAATCATTTGGGCCAGGCAGGCGCTGTGTGTGCAGGCATTCAAATAAGGCAACACAAGGGCAGGGAAACAGGTCGTTCGGTCTAATTGACCAAGTACAACATAAAATAAGGGTTTGTTCAATGGTAATATGGCAACAGAGTGAGCATGCTCCGTGAATATGAACGCATGCAGGAGAGTTACATAATACACCGACCTTAGCGGGGCCAGCATCCACTAACTAACACACACAGCGGACAGGCAAGGGGCTCTAAAATACAATCCGTATTGAGAAGTCAGTTATGATCAATTGATTCTACCCTCCACATCATTAGACAATTATAGATTACGTTATGATTATTAAAAGAAGGTTGAAAACCAGCAAAAACAAAAAAGGGTAATTTAGGACAGAACTATTAACTACTTTAAAAAAAGGTATCTGTGACCAACAGATGTATACAGTGGGGCAAAAAAGTATTTAGTCAGCCACCAATTGTGCAAGTTCTCCACTTAAAAAGATGAGAGGCCTGTAATTTTCATCATAGGTACACTTCAACTATGACAGACAAAATGAGAAAAAAAAATCCAGAAAATCACATTGTAGGATTTTTTTATTAATTAATTTGCAAATTATGGTGGAAAATAAGTATTTGGTCACCTACAACAAGCAAGATTTCTGGCTGTAACTTCTTGTAACTTCTTCTTTAAGAGGCTCTTCTGTCCTCCACTCGTTAACTGTATTAATGGCACCCGTTTGAACTTGTTATCAGTAAAAAGACACCTGTCCACAACCTCAAACAGTCACACTCCAACTCCACTATGGCCAGACCAAAGAGCTGTCAAAGGACACCAGAAACAAAATTGTAGACCTGCACCAGGCTGGAAGACTGAATCTGCAATAGGTAAGCAGCTTGGTTTGAAGAAATCATTGTGGGAGCAAATATTAGGAAATGGAAGACATACAATCCTGCAGTGCCAGACGTGTCCCCCTGCTTAAGCCAGTACATGTCCAGGCCCGTCTGAAGTTTGCTAGAGAGCATTTGAATGATCCAGAAGAAGATTGTGAGAATGTCATATGGTCAGATGAAACCAAAATAGAACTTTTTGGTAAAAACTCAACTCGTCGTGTTTGGAGGACAAAGAATGCTGAGTTACATCCAAGGAACACCATACCTACTGTGAAGCATGGGGGTGGAAACATCATGCTTTGGGGCTGTTTTTCTGCAAAGGGACCAGGACGACTGATCGTGTAAAGGAAAGGATGAATGGGGCCATGTATCGTGAGATTTTGAGTGAAACCTCCTTCCATCAGCAAGGGCATTGAAGATGAAACGTGACTGGGTCTTTCAGCATGACAATGATCCAAACACACCGCCCGGGCAACGAAGGAGTGGCTTCGTAAGAAGCATTTCAAGGTCCTGGAGTGGCCTAGCCAGTCTCCAGATCTCAACCCCATAGAAAATCTTTGGAGGGAGTTGAAAGTCCGTGTTGCCCAGCAACAGCCCCAAAACATCACTGCTCTAGAGGAGATCTGCATGGAGGATGGGCCAAAATACACCAGCAACAGTGTGTGAAACCTTGTGAAGACTTACAGAAAACGTTTGACCTCTGTCATTGCCAACAAAGGGTATATAACAAAGTATTGAGATAAACTTTTGTTATTGACCAAATACTTATTTTCCACCATAATTTGCAAATAATTCATTAAAAATCCTACAATGTGATTTTCTGGATTTTTTTTCTCATTTTGTCTGTCATAGTTGAAGTGTACCTATGATGAAAATGACAGGCCTCTCTCATCTTTTTAAGTGGGGATCTTGCACAATTGGTGGCTGACTAAATACTTTTTGCCCCACTGTATCTGTGTTCCAGTTATGTGAAATCCATAGATTAGGGCCTAATTTATTTATTTCAATTGACTGATTTCCTTTTGTGAACTGTACCTTGTAAAATCTTTTCAATTGTTGCATGTTGTATTTATATATTTTTGTTCCGTGTAAGATTAGTACATCCATCCATCTCTGAACTTGTGTTGATATGTAGCCATTTGTAATGGGAATATTTCAGATGAATAAAGTTCATATTACCACAATACTTATTATTATGTTCTCCCTTTATGTAATACACATGATTTAGAGTGTTTTATTTAGGACACTCATTGTTTATGGGTTGCTGGTCACTAGACTTGATACTGAATGTTATGGATTGTGCTCATATCTGTTGATAGTGATTGATGCCAGACTGGAGGTACGAGGCACTGATTGTTATTGTATTCTGTAGCACTAGCAGATGATGCGGTGACTTCCTACAAGCCTCTCGGGGGTGTTCACAGAACACTGGTGTTGTGAGATTAGAACATAGGCCCTGCTTAGAGAAGGCCAGATGGAAATGTTCCATGCTGGAGATTGTCTCCCTGTTGCAACTTGTATTAAACCGGATTGATTTCTGATTGATTTGATCAATGACTGCTCACCTGCTGGTTCCATGGAAATTCTCTACTACACCAACAACTCTTAAAGAATATAACTTGTAAATGCTTATGAGCTTAGTTACTGAGGTTTGGAACCGCTGGTAAAGACAATGGAAGGAGTGCGAGCCAGTCTAATAAAGGAGAGATCTGGGGGACACACGTGCACAGTGCACCTAAACAAGCACACAGTGACGGACTTACAGAGATGACAGAATGGATGCTTTCTATTTCTAGTCTTTCTGTGGACATTTGGGGAAGAATACCTGTCACTGTGCTCCCTACAACTTTACTAGAAGGTGTATGACAAAAGAGTAACAGATCTTCCATGTGTGGAGCAGTACCTGATTTCCGGACTGTTCTGGGCGTGTTGTTGGCCCCGCCCCTTCCCCGGTCTTCTTGCTCAACAGACTGTTGAAGAAGTTAGCCAGCACGCCCTCACTGGTCTGCCCGCCTAATGGCACAGCAAACAGACAGACAAAACATCACAGTTACTCAGCGAACTTGCACAGACAAGGTTGCCAGGTATTGTTTAAAAACAGAACAGTATGGCTAACGGTATTATTCCCTATGTATAAAATATACAGTGCATTCAGAAAGTATTCAGACCCCTTTTTCCACATTTTGTTACATTACAGCCTTATTCTAAATAGGCTTGAATAAAAAGAAAATCCTCAATCTACACACAACACCCCAAATTTTTGCAAATGTAATCAACATAAAAAACAGAAATACCTTATTTACATAGGTATTCAGACCCTTTGCTATGAGACTCGAAATTGAGCCAGGTGCATCTTGTTTTCATTGATCATCCTTGAGATGTTTCTACAACTTGGAGTCCACATTGTGGTAAATTTAATTGATGATTGGACATGATTTGGAAAGGCAGACACCCGTCTATATAAAGGTCCCACAGTTGACAGTGTATGTCAGAGAAAAAAACCAAGCCATGAGGTCGAAGAATTGTCCGTAGAGCTCATGAGACAGGATTGTGTTGAGGCACAGATCTGGGGAAGGGTACCAAAACATTTCTGCAGCATTGAAGGTCCCCAAGAACACAGTGACATCTATCATTATTAAATGGAATAAGTTTGGAACCACCAAGACTCTTCCTAGAGCTGGCCGCCAGACCAAACTGACCAATCGCGGGAGAAGGGCCTTGTTCAGGGAGGTGACCAAGAACCCGATGGTGACTGACAGAGCTCCAGAGTTCCTCTGTGGAGATGGGAGAACCTTCCAGAAGAAGAACCATCTCTGCAGCACTCCACCAATCAGGCCTTTATGGTAGAGTGGCCAGACGGAAGCCACTCCTCAGTAAAAGGCACATGACAGCCCGCTTGGAGTTTGCCAAAGGCACCTAAAGGACTCTCAGACCATGAGGAACAAGATTCTCTGGTCTGATGAAACTAAGATTGAATTCTTTGGCCTGAATGCCAAGCGTCACCTCTGGAGGAATCCTGGTACCATCCCTACGGTGAAGCATGGTGGTGACAGAATCATGCTGTGGGGTTGTTTTTCAGCAGCAGGGACGGAGAGACTAGTCAGGATCGAGGGAAAGATGAACGGAGCAAAGTACAGAGAAATCCTTGATGAAAACCTGCTCCAGAGTGCCCAGGACCTCAGACTGGGGCGAAGGTTCACCTTCCAACAAGACAACAACCCTAAGCACACAGCCAAGACAAATGCAGGAGTGGCTTTAGGACAAGTCCCTGGTTCCACTCAAGGACACCCTATATGTCCTTGAGCAGCCCAGCCAGAGCCCGGACATGAACCCTATCGAACATCTCTGAAGATACCTAAAAATAACCGTGCAGCAACGCTCCCCATCCACACCTGACAGAACTTGAGAGGATCTGCAGAGAAAAATGGGAGAAACTAGTCGCCGCAAAATACGAGGTGTGTGCCAAGATTGTAGTGTCATACCCAAGGAGACTCGAGGCTGTAATCACTGCCAAAGGTGCTTCAACAAAGTACTGAGTAAAGGGTCTGAATACTTATGTAAATGTGATAGTTCCGTTTTATTTATATACGTTGGCAAAAACTTCTACAAACATGTTTTTGTTTGTCATTATGGGGTATTGTGTGTAGATGAATTAGATTTGATTTTTTTTTTTTTTTATTAAAATCCATTTTAGAATTATGCTGCAACGTAACAAAATGTGTAAAAAGTCAAGGGTCTGAATACTTTCCTAATGCACAGTAGGTGCAAACTTAATACTGGTGCCAAAGCTAATCTTTGTCATTTTAGTAGAATGAGTTATCGGGGATCAATGGTCTCAGTACCTGTTTGCATGGGCATCACATTGGCCACGTTTGCTGTTGCCGAGCGATTTGACACCCGAGGAGAGCCAGTGGGTGCTCTGTTTGTGGTGTCCTGAGATGAGGAGGAGGAATGAAGGAGGGATGATACAGGAACAGTAGAGAGAAGAGAGGATGAGAAGGGAGGGGAGAGAAAGAGACAGGAAAGGAAGGAGTAGAGGATCATTAATTGCATATATCAGAAGATTTACATGAACTCTTTAGGTCCTTTACAGTAGCATGTTTCCCCAGACACTTACCACTGGTCTGCCTGCTGCCGCTGGGGGCTGCTTAGACAACAGGGTCTGTTAATAGACAACACAGAGCATGTCAGTGTGAGAGTCCAGAGAGTCTGAAGACCTTAATACGACTAACCTAATTCATATGGCAACTGGCAGAAATAAACTGTTATCACAGCTGATGTCAGATTAGCATTATGCAATATTATCAAAGTAATGTTTTGGGTCATACCAGCTGTACAAATATATACTGTACATTCTCACTTACCTGAAGCTTTAGGAGAAACACTTGGTCATCCTCCGCACCTAGTTCCTTTTCATGTACAAACTGCACAAAAAAACTCATCATAAACAAACACATACCTATATACCCTTTCTCCACAAAATGACATGCAAGTCATCCTAATGTGTTAGTTTAGTGTACATCCGATTAAGTACATATTTGCCTGGTTTTGGCACTGTAAACCAGAGTACAGGCAGGCTCATCCTGGTAATCTGATATTATTTGAGATTATGGTACTCATCCCGGGGCCCATTAAAGTCCAGAGAGGACTGGAGAGAGCAAACACCCAGAATCCCCCAGTCCACCCAGGCACAGCACCAACCCTGCATGCCAGTAGTAACCTCTGACCCTGATCAGGGCTAAGGATTTTGGATTCAGTGACAATTTCAATCAAKTTCAAGATACTACCCCTAGAGTGTAGGTCAGTTAAAAGGTCTGTTAAATTACACTTATTTCTAATACTTCATGTCTGTGCCAAAAATAAGAAGATCTGGGAGTGATATTACCTTTCTAACAGGAGGCTGGACGATAACCTCCTCAAACTTGTCTTCCCTTTTCAACGACTGAAAGTTTTCATATAAAATGGCAACCTTTTTTTCATTATCCCATCCTGATGGGCTGGAAGACAATGAACCACAAAAGCATTAAAAAAWATATATATATATAAAAATAACTAATGTCATTGTCAACAGCACATGAGAAAAAGTCTAAATGTTTCATTAGTGAGAACACAGGCACACGTACATGAATAGGGAGTCTTTGTCCACCACCTGGGCCAGCATGTCAAAGGGAAACCCGTATAATCTATGGACCAGGTATTTATACAAGACGTCTAGATTTTTGTTTTCCTTCATTGACGTGTATAGCAGCGCTGCGCCATCTGAGAGGCCACCACTTGTCAAGGATAATATTATTGATAGAATGGCCAACGATATCTTAAAGACCCCTCTACTACCTAGCTAAGAAAAGCCATGCTCACTTCACACAAGAAAGAAAAACCTGAAACTGGTGCCTGCACATCGTTGGGACATTAAGAAAATATGAAAATACATTAGTTTGAAAGAATAAGGCCAGAGGAATGGCAACTGTTAGGTGAGGAAAGCAGTCGGTGAGGCAGAAGGATACACTGCAGGCAGAAGTGTCGAATGTGAGACTGGATGAAGTCAAAGTGTTCTTCCCGGTAGTCATGCTCTTTCTCTAGACTGAGAAATGTGTCACACTGCAAAGGAGGGAAGTGAAGAGAGGGAAAGAGAATACTGAGAGAGAGAGAGGGTAAGCCACACAAGACAAGAATGAAAAAGAAATTGAAAGCAGAGGAAATGAGAAATAGTGTAAAACAAAATGACAGATTTTCCGTCCTTTATACACATGTATGAATAAAGAAACCATACCAATGCCACTGAAAGTATCCTTTGATAAGTTGAGTTAACAAGCCAAGTTCATTTCTTTCCCTAATGCCAGAGGTTTGACCACCTTACCTTTGTACACACCACCATAACAGGCACGCCCAGGTTGTGTGTGAGTGTGTTCTCTCCCAAGGGAAGCACCACACACTCCTCCTCAGCCTCCCCAGCCACGGGGTTCCTCCTCTTGGGAGAGGCGCTGTGGTCGCCCGCTGGCTCTGTGTACTCCTGGAACTGTCGGACCACTAGCGGTAGGGGAGAGGGTGGAAGAGATTCCGTTTTAGTGCTATTTTAACCTTTTTAATTCAAACTCAGAACAATTCATCTCCATTAACTTTATAGTTTACATCTCAAGGCTAATCAAAGTTTTAAAGAAATACTGTTGAAGTAGCTATTTCAGTCTTTAATGTTATAAAGTAAGAACGTCTCTCTCGCAGATTCATAGACGTACATCTCTGTTCCATGTCCCTCAGTGTCTCTGGGTTGACTCGGAGCTTGTCGATGTGTTCTCGTAGCACACTGGCCCACTTCTGCAGAGAGTCCAGCACCGTCCACGGCCTGGACATGTCCACTACCAGCAGGGCCATAGTGTCGGCCATGTTCTCCCCACACACAGCAAACTTCTGGAGGCCTTTGTGGTACAGGTCACCGTCCAGAATCCATGCGTTACACATAGCATGATCTGCACAGACACACACGGTTTGGGGTCAAATCACACCAAAAAGGAGAAATTGTACCAGGCTATCCTATTGATCGCTACTGACCCATCATTACACTGACACCCAAGCTATATTATGAACTCAAACAAATCATCAAACTTGATCACCTTTGTTTTCTCATTATGTCCAAAAGACACACTTACCGTCGATGTCATCATCGTGAACGTTAAAGTACAGGTACTCCAGTCCTCTGCCTTTCATGTATTCTTCAACTCCCTGCAGTTTGGCTATGAGAGTGGTCTTCCCTGCCCCCGTCTCACCTGTAGCATACATGAAACACATACGTGCAGGTAAACTGCATGCTAAGCAAAACCATTCAAATCCGTTATAGCCTACTGTAGGCTACATGAGGCCTTTAGGTCAGTTGCCTACTGTAGGCTACATGAGGCCTTTAGGTCAGTTGCCTACTGTAGGCTAACATTGAGGCCTTTAGGTCAGTTGCCTGCTGTGGCCAGTGCTCTAGGCACAGTGCTCTAGGCCTATAAAAGTATATGATTTTGCATCAATGCAGCTATAGCTCACAAAATCAGTTAGGCCTATATGCAGGGCAGATACAATACCTCAGAAAATATTCACACCCCTTCACCTTATTTTGTTGTGTACAAAGTGGGATTAAAATGGATGTATTTTTAAAAAAAAAATGTAAACGATCTACACAAAATATTCTGTAATGTCAAAGTGGAAGAAAAATTCTAACATTTGTCAATAAAATATATGTTAATAAATGAAACTCTTGATTAGATGTATTGACTCAGGGGGTTGAATACATGTTAGAATCACCTTTGCAGTGATTACAGCAGTGAGCGATTTCAGCTTAAGAATTATTCACACCTGGATGCACAACATTTGCACATAACTATTTTTTAAGTTCTTCAAGTTCTGTCAAGTTGATTGTTGATCATTGCTAGACAGACATTTTCAAGTCTTGCCATAGATTTTTTAGGTGAAAACTTTAACTAGGCCACTCAGGAACATTCAATGTCATCTTGGTAAGCAACTCCAGTGTATATTTGGCCTTGTGTTTTAGGTTATGTCCTGCCTAAAGGTGACCATCTCCCAGTGTCTGCTGGAAAGCAGACTGAACCAGGTTTTCCTCCAGGATTTTGCCACTGCTTAGCTCTATTACATTTATCTTTATCATAAAGAAAACTCCCTAGTCCTTGCCAATGACAAGCATACCCATAACATGATGCAGCCACCGCTATGCTTGAAGATATGAAGAGCGGGACTCAGTGTTGTGTTGGATTTGCCCCAAACAATGCATTATTGCAAACAGAATGCATGTTTTGAATATTGTTATTCTGTACAGGCTCCCTTTTTTCACTCTGTCAATTAGGTTAATATTATGGAGTAACTTCAATGGTGTTGATTGTTGATGCCATTAAACTCTGTAACTGTTTTAAAGTCAACATTGGCCTCATGGTGAAATCTGACAGGTTTCCATCTAATGATTGCAGTTTGCAAACAATTTGTTCTTTTTGAAAAACTATTTTTACTGACTCGAGAGTCATGATTTGTTTTCTGAGTGACTCGTTCATTTAAAAAGGCATAAATTGGCTCCTAGTTGTTCGTTTGACCTCTAGTGCTGGCCGCAATTAGTCAGTCCTACCGCAGGATTAAGAGCCAATTCATGCTTGACAGAAATGTGGTTGGAGAAGCCGTATGATGGGTTGACGCAATTGCGGACCCTCCGAAGGTACGCAGAGACCAAATTGAGCTCCATACCGCATCGCTGTGCGCCTCCCAAATTTTTCCAACAATTGTTTACAGACAGATTTTTTCACTGTATCACAATTCCAGTGGGTCAGAAGTTTACATACACTAAGTCGACTTGGCCTTTAAACAGCTTGGAAAATTCCCAAAAATTATGTCATGGCTTTAGAAGCTTCTGATAGGCTAATTGACATCATTTGAGTAAATTGGAGGTGTACCTGTGGAAGTATTTCAAGGCCTACCTTCAAACCCATGCCTCTTTGCTTGACATCATGGGAAAATCAAAAGAAATCACCAAGACCCAGAAAAAAAATGTAGACCTCACAAGTGTGGTTCATCCTTGGAGATATTTTCAAATGCCTGAAGGTACCACGTTCATCTGTACAAACAATAGTATGCAAGTATAAACACCATGGAACCACGCAGCCGCCATACCGCTCAGGAAGGAGACGCGTTCTGTCTCCTAGAGATGAATGTACTTTGGTGCGAAAAGTGCAAATCAATCCCAGAACAACAGCAAAGGACCTTGTGAAGATGCTGGAGAAAACAGGTACAAAAGTATCTATATCCACAGTAAAACGAGTCCTATATTGAGATAACCTGAAAGGCCACTCAGCAAGGAAGAAGCCACTGCTCCAAAACCGCCAGAAAAAAGCCAGACGACGGTTTGCAACTGCACATGGGGACAAAGATTGTACTCTTTGGAGAAATGTCCTCTGGTCTGATGAAAGAAAAATAGAACTGTTTGGCCATAATGACCATCGTTATGTTTGGAGGAAAAAGGGGGATGCTTGCAAGCCAAAGAACACCATCCCAACCATGAAGCACAGGGGTGGCAGCATCAGTTGTGGGGGTGCTTTGCTGCACAAGGGACAGGTGCACTTCACCAAATAGATGACATCATGAGGAGGGAAAATTAGTTGGATATATTGAAGCAACATTAAGACATCAGTCACGAAGTTAAAGCTTGGTCGCAAATGGGGCTTCCAAATGGACAATGACCCCAAGCACACTTCCAAAGTTGTGGCAAATTGGCTTAAGGACAAACAAAGTCAAGGTATTGGAGTGGCCATCACAAAGCCCTGACCTCAATCCCATAGAAAATCTGTGGGCAGAACTGAAAAAGCGTGTGCGAGCAAGGAGGCCTACAAACCTGACTCAGTTACACCAGCTCTCTTCAGGAGGAATGGGCTAAAATTCACCCAACTTATTGTGGAAGCTTGTGGAAGGCACCCGAAACATTTGACTCAAGTTAAACAATTTAAAAGGCAATGCTAAACCCAATAGCTAATTGAGTAGGTAAACTTCTGACCCACTGGGAATGTGATAAAAGCTGAAATAAAATCATTCTCTCTACTATTATTCTGACATTTCACATTCTTAAAATAAAGTGGTGAACCTAACTGACCTAAGACAGGGAATTTTTACTTGGATTAAAATGTCAGGAATTGCAAAAAACTGAGTTTAAATGTCTTTGGCTAAGGTGCACGTAAACTTCCCACTTCAARTGTAGCTCCGCATTGACATGATTGTTTGACGATAGGCGAGGGTGGGAGGTCCTGTATAAACACAAACTCACTTCCTTGACAACTTCCTTGACAACAGCTCTGTGCTGCTCGGCGAAGCTCAAGAAGTATGAATGCCCTGACTTCTGCAGAGGCCGTGTCACCATAAATGCTGCAAGGCCAATGCAGACGTCGGAATGACCAAGCAGTGCCTTTCATACACGCTCCTCCGGCTCAGCAGCTCCAGAGACCTGCCCCCGACACCCAACTGTCTGTCATATTTGCACAGGAAAATAAATCATGAGCATAAAGACAGACATGTCTAGAACTGATAATTGGTTGTATGGTGCAAGAATGACTGCATTTAATTGATTTAATGTTAATATGTACACAGCTTAGTAGAACCAAACCATACACAGCCTCTGCTCAGCAAACTCGAACTTGAAAACGAATCGTTTGGTCGGCTGCAGTTCGTGAACAACTGAACTCTCACGGCAGTCAAGCAATGCATTCCGCCAAGAGTCGTTCACAATCTAGTCTGGTAGCAGCCACAGCTAGATGGACCTCGTTTCAAATGTATCAAGAAATAATGTAATTTGTATGCCTAGCAATTAACAAAATGGCCATTGTTTAAAAGCACACATTTACAAGTCTCAGTCACAAATGACAGCTCTAATAAGCCCCCTACTGTGAACGACAGTCTTCAGTTCATCGTTTGTCGTAGAGCTGTTGTTAAGGATGTGAGTTTGTGTATACACAGGACTTATCGCCCTCACCTACCAATCACGTAAATGCGGAGCCATCCACATAATTACAAAATTTGAGCAGAGCACGGCGATGTGGTACGGAGCTCAATTTGGCCTCTGSGTGCCTCCGGAATTTCCGTATGAGTCACACCATCCATTGGGCGCCTCCGACCATATTTTGGATAAAGCATACATTGGCTCTTACTGACTCAAATGAACAAAATGAGTCAAAAGATTCATTCTTTTGACTGAACGAGTCAAAGATCTGAGTCAGTAAAAAGAACCGAATTGACCATCTCTGAGTTAGGAAGGACGCCTGTATCTTTGTAGTGACTGGCTGTATTGATACATCATCCAGAAATGAATAACTTCATGTTTCAAGGGGATATTCAATGTCTGCTTTCGGAATTGAAAAACCTCCATGGCCTTTGTGTTTGAATCTGTGTTTGAAATTCACTGCTCGACTGAGGGATAATTGTAGGTGTGGGTTACAGAGATTCCAAAATCATGTTAAACACTTTGCACACAGAGTGACTCCATGCAACTTATTATGCACATTTTTACACCAAAACTTGGTGTAAAGGCTGTAATAACAAAATGTGGAAAAAGTCAAGGGGTGTGAATACTTTCTGAAGGCACTGTATACCACTAGTCGACCAGATAAGAAATATATGTAATCTCATTTGCTTGTTATGGGATTTATTTTACAGATTAAACTAGCAGGTGTTGAATATAATCACTCTTTCAATGTGATCGGATCAGATCAGATTTGACCTGCAGAAATGGCCATTTTCAGTCGTCTATGAAACAGTCCATATTTTGTTGGACAATTATAGGCCGTGCTACATATACATATACATACATTTCTATACATGCATTCAACAATCGCCTGCCATAATTCGGTTAATAACCAATTGGTTCTCAAACCTCGCAACAATGGTCCAATACTGGCTGTTATTGTCATTGTAATGGAATACAGAACGCGTGGTGAGAGGCACTCCTTGTCTAGCATCCTGCACACTCTGGAGTAGCGGAGGGAGCCGGTGGTCCATCCCGTGCCAATATTACACAATGCTAACAGAAAATTAAAAATAGGCTTACCCATAATAAGAACATTTTTCCCAGACGGCAATTTTGACCGTGAACGCGTCGATACCTCACTCAAAATAGAGGACCTGCAAGAGAGACAATGACATCAGACAAATACCAAGCACCCGTATCTCTGCCATTCAGATGCGCTACTCCCTAGAACCAGATTTTTCAAACCCTAAAACCATTCAAAGTGGCTCTGACAGGCGAGCCAGGTCTTTCTTAAGCCATATTATTGTATAGTTCAGGACCAATATTCACCATAAATTCTGGCCATCCTCGTCGCTGGTTTGATTTTCTATAGAATTTAGTGTATTTGCAGTTGACGTAATTCTGACTGTCGAAGCCATCTTCTATCAGCCTTGAATAGATTAAGTGCCCGGATGTTTGAATTGGTATAATAAAGGGCGCGTTCCAGATCCCCTCATTTATAAGCGCTGCGGTCACGGCAAGTTCAAATTTGAAACAAGGAAGCCACGCAGAATCACTGATCTAAAAATAATCAACTTGCAGCAAATCTGTGCAGCACCATGCACAGAGTGAAAGAGACATTTTAAACACGGGTATGTGCAAAATGATAAATGATTAAATGATGCAGTCATACAATCTGTGTCTGCTCGGAATGGAAAAAGTTGCATTGATATAGTATTTTTTGAAATATACATTTTACTTTCAAATTGTCTTCCAACTTGTATGTCATCTTTTTTTGCAGTCACGCTTTGTAGATGAGCATTCTCACAACGTCTGAGCTGTAGAAAGGATCAGAAACCACATGAATAAGATACAGCAATCTTATGGAGCAATCTATGACTGCAAAAAAAAAGATGACCTGGAACGCAAACCAATCTCTGGCACGGAGTGTCTGCTGGTGCTAGACTTCTGTGTCCTAGCCTCCTTTCCTGTGACCTAGCCTAACCTCTTTTCCTATGTCCAGCCTAGCCTCCTTTCCTGTGTCCTAGTCTAGCCTCCTTTCCTGTGTCTTAGCCTCCTTTCCTTGATTCCCCCTGATCTGAAAGCAAAGGATGAGTGAAAACAATATGGAGGATGTTTACTTTCAAATGGCTTTCATTATTTATGTTTTTGCATAAGTGTCCATGAAGGAAGGGAAAGCATGAGAGGAAGTAATTTGACTTATAGCCTTTCACTAATATAGACATTTATAAACTGGGTAGTTTGGCTTCTGGATGCTGATTGGCTGAAAGACGTGGAATATCAGACAGTATGGTTGCTTTCCACTGCTTAGACGTTGCATGAATCAACCAACGGTTGCATGCCACGTCATCGACTGTCAACTGTGTCCATCGACTTGTGTCATCGACTGACAGATTGCTATAACATATGTGGTTAGCTGAAAGGTAAAATACCTATCTAGGTGTTGTAAGATCTGGCAGCGTCTAAGCAGTGGAACGTGACCTGAACTACGGGTATAATGCAACATTTCTTGTTTACAGTAATATTTATGTTGGTAACTTGTTTATAATAACAATAAGGCACCTTGGAGGTTTGTGGTATATGGCCAATGTGTCACTGCTAAGGGCTGTATCCAGGCACTCAGCGTTGTGTCGTACAAAAGAACAGCCCGTTGGCATGGTATATTGGCCGTATACCACACCTCCTTGGACCTTATTGGTTAAATATAGCCTACCCCTTGCGAATCTATCAACAAATACCCAAACAAATGAAAACTGCTAAATAAAACTATTTTAATAAAAGACAAAGCCAAGTTATCAATAACATCAGTTGCCAATAGAAACAAGAATTAGAATCAAAACCTAAGAAAGAACAATTCCATAAACCAATCTTGTTTGTCACATCTGAAAATACCTTACAAAATCATATCATAGATCTAACGTCTCAGACGCACAGGATGTGGACATAGATTTGATCAAGTTGGCCACTCGGTGGTAAACTGTTGATCTGAATGCCGTGATTCTGATCCCCATAGAAGGGTCTTGGGAGTTTCTGGCTGCAACCTCTCCTCTCCTCCAATGCAAAAGGCCTGGGAGACAGAGAAGACATTATGCTTGGAATGATTAAGTGGTAGTCTGGGTACCAGTCTTTTTAGCTGACATTCCACTACTTGACCTCCTTGACATATGGCACGGAAAAGGCAACAGGGAGTGGAATGTTAGCTAAAAAGACCTAACCCACTTAATTAGTCTGGGTACCAATCACAACCTTCAGAAGGCAGACTGGTGTGAACCACTAGATGGTGCCATAACTTTCTAGCAGCGCCATGGTCGGCACCAACACTCGTCCTTCTGAAAAGAACGAAAAAGATAAAGTTGCATTTCAAATTTGGACTTGAAAAGTATTTGGTTGTTTTGACATAGAATAGCCTGTGTCTCCTCACCAGTAGATTTCTTCCTGTAGTAGATCAGTCCAGCTGCTATAAAGACCACCCCCAGCAGCAGCCCACAGGCCCCGATCACCATCTTATTCCTCTCAGGACCAGGCATGGAGGGGTCTGTAATTACACAAACAATTAAGACATACATCTTATAATAAATAGACTTATAAACCTCCCTCCCAAGCACTCGTATCTCATTCAGACACTCCAAGTCCACACACACACACACACTTACCCCAGTCATACACACACACACTTACCCCAGTCATACAGTTTGGGCTCAGTGAGGCTGAAGTGCTCCACCATACAGGTGATTCTCTCTCCAGTGTGGGTGTGTACTCCAGGTGCGAGTGGATCTGGTAGGTCCAATCCCCATTGACCAGCTCCTCTGTGGAAGTCACATTTGAGGTCACTTCCTGTCCGTCCCTCAGCCACGTCACTCTGATGGGTTTGGGGTAGAAGTCGTAGGCGCTGCACACGAGCATGGCCAGGTGTCTGGTACTGAACGGCTCTACTGACCTCAGCCTGATGTAGGGCTCAACTGGAGAGAGAAGAACATACTGGGCTCTTCAGGCTCACCTCATGCTCTTTTCATGACGTTCATCTATCTCATCTAGTATGTACTCCTCCTTATCACTACCATCGAGTATGTACTCCTCCTTATCACTACCATCTAGTATGTACTCCTCCTTATCACTACCATCTAGTATGTACTCCTCCTTATCACTACCATCTAGTATGTACTCCTCCTTATCACTACTCTAGTATGTACTCCTCCTTATCACTACCATCTAGTATGTACTCCTCCTATCACTACCATCTAGTATGTACTCCTCCTTATCACTTACCATTGAGTATGTACTCATACACTCACCTGCCTTATCTAGTAAGTACCCATACACCACAGGAACGTTGCTGCTGCAGTATTTCTTCATTTCTTCTCTCCTCGCGGCCAGAAAAGCAGGGCCTTTGCAGGCCGTTTCAGTGAAGTTCTTCATCCATTGTGTGTAGACTGTACATTTCTCTGTTGTGCTGTTGTATTGTCCCAGTAACTTCTTGTTGCCGTAGACCTGCAGCAGAAACTTAATATCACGGGGATCCTCAGAGCTGAACCGACACCTATCTCAAAGCGTCAAAATAGCCATCTGTCAAATAAACAGTCACAAACAGATGATATCTGGAGGTCTCGTTTCTCTTCTTTCATAATATCATCTGATCAACAAACCAGAGAAAACAAATACATTCTGTGGATTTCACTCTTTACGTATCTTTGTCTATAGAAATATAAGATGGGATAATTATTTATCAAAATACACACATGTTTAGTGCACGATTACAAGAACACAGAGGATGACACACTTTGGCCACTATATACTTAAAACAAGGGTGAAATTGTGTGTAGATATTGGGGGGTGGGGGGGGCAGCAGACAGGGTCCAGGGGTCCTCCCCTGCAATGTTTTTGAACATTTTAAAATGCATTTCCTGCGATTCTACACAGCTTGACATGACTTATTATGCCTCTCTTGAGGGTTATTTTGAGGATATATGAGGAGGGTATTTTGAAAACACAGTATAAGTGGAAAGTTGAAGGCCCTCCCCCCCCAAAGAAAAAAATGTATATCATTTTTAGGGATAACAAATTTGGGGGGAAATAGCTAAGAGAAAAATGTGCAGGTTTATACTGCTATTCTACACATTTTGTCATGAATCAGAGACAATTTTGAAGTTTGACAGGTAATTTCTTGCAATTCTACACATTTTGGGCAGAGAAAAAAATGCTCTTTTATAGCTCATCTCATGCTATTCTTCAGATTTTTTCCCTTCAGTTTTAAAGCAGGTTTCCTGCTACTCTACACATTTTGACATGAGACTGAGAGAAAATGTTGCTATTTTATAGTAACTGTCCAGTGAAAATCTCACTTTTAAAAGTAAATATTCTGTTAACTCATACTGTTAACTCGTATTTGTGGCCAAAGCATAAATTGGAGAAAAAAAAAAAAAACTCAAACAGACGGTTTAAAAATGCTTGCTATTTTCTCATAGACGATGATGTCATCCTCCYGAGGAGGAAAAAAACTGTATGGAAAACGATTTCACACTTATTGTAATTAATTATATATCATATTTCATAGAAATCTGGAAACACTGGACAGTTACTTTAAAAGTAAAATTTGGGCAAAACCCCCAGCAAAAACAGCTTTAAACTGTATAACTGATCAACCCACCATCATACCAGGTCATATAATGTTTAAAAAAAACAAAAAATGGATGAATAAGATATTTGGCTACAGAAATGCCATTTCTTACCAATCTCTACAGCTTCTGTCCAAAAACAAATCCTGTGAAATTATATCAATACATACTGGAGTTATTCCTAAAGAAAGAATGTACTTTTCACTCCATACATTTTCCCTGACACCCAAAATTATTAGTTACATTTTGAATGCTTAGCAGAACAGGAAAATGGTCCAATTCACGCACTTGTCAAGAGAACACGTGGCCTCTGATCTGTCAGACTCACTAAACACAAATGCGTAATTTGTAAATGATGTCCGAGTGTTGGAGTGCGCACCTGGATATCTGTACATGTTATGGTGCCGTCTGCTTTGCATAATATAAGGAATTTGAAATGATTTATACTTTTACTTTTGATATAAGCATATTTTAGAAATTACATTTACCTTGTTAAGTATAATCAGAACCAAATACTTTTAGACTTTTACTGAAGTAGTATTTTACTAGGTGACTTTCACTTTTACTTGAGTAACTTTTTATTAAAAAGGTATCTATATTTTTACTCATGTATCACAATTGGGTACTTTTTCCACCACTGGACTTCAATCACTTCAGTCTCTCTGTACAGAGACCATAAACAACAGGATTCATGTTGACTATCTCACCACTACAAGTGTCTATAATGGCAGTCATTTTGCAAAGCTCAAGACGATAACTGAGACTTTGGACTGACTTTGTGTATCTTGATCAATTCAAAGTCATTCTGTGGTTCCTGTCAAACCTGCACATCTATAGGACAGGATCAATTCAAAGTCATTCTGTGGTTCCTGTCAAACCTGCACATCTATAGGACAGGATCAATTCAAAGTCATTCTGTGGTTCCTGTCAAACCTGCACACATCTATAGGACAGGAGCAGATTTTTACTTACCTACTCCAGACAGAGAGGGAAGAGAAGCAATAGGTGGATGGACGAGAGATTCAGTACATACATTTACTTCTCAGAGCGAGAACAGAGTTCGATACCCTCTTCTGTGTCTCTATGTGGTTATTGTTGGCCTGTGTCTATAACAGAACAGAATGAGGAATCAGGTTGGATGGACCAATGTCAGTCCAGTAGCGAACAGCTCTAAAGTCTTTCAGGAAGTCATTTGTTATAATATTGCTATGCTCTCTCTTGCTAAGCATATCACAAAGCACTGCAATTCATGTGATGTGCAATTACATTACCAGCTAAAATATTGCAATCAAATTACAGATTCTTTTGAAAAACTAGATTACTTCTTGAATTACTTTTAAATTCAGAAAGGATGTTTGTGAAAAATACATTGACACTTTGTTTTCTCAATTTCATTCAATTCAGCGTTGAAAAATTGCGCAAGTTTAAGTTTGTCCTCCTGGCGAGTTTGACCACAGTCAGAGACCACTATGACACACCAAATGTGTTGGATGGATCCTTTGTCTTTTCTAATGCCTCTTTAAAAGGGAAAGTATTACAAAAGTAACTGAACGTAATCTGTTAGTTTGGGTAATTCAAAAGTTACGCTACGGATTACAATTTGACACTTAACTAGTAACCGATTACATTTAAGAAGTAACTCCCAACCCTGTTTATGATTATTGATTTGACACCAGGCAAAGTCCCATACCAATTATTGCATACATAAACTCTTATTCCGGTCACTGTGTGTAAATATTACCAACCTACTACTTTACAGTCTTGTTTGGGTTTCTATGGTATTGGTCCCACAATAGCTCAGACATGCTCTCCCATTCTCACTCACTTCTCACAGTTTCAGTACATTGTATAAATACTTCATACTTCCTCCTATTTACCACACAACTGATAGTTAGTATTAAATGGTGAAATGACATTCAAGTTTGTGATCTACAATTGATGACGGAGGGGGAATTACCCACTTGCAGTGTACAATGTAGACGGGAACAATTAATGAATGCGATCCATTCATGTGTCTATTATTGTAAAACGTCTCAGGTTGGGTGCATATTTATGATACCTTTGATTGTTCCGAAAAATATGTAAATTTTTATTGACAGGAAAAAAATTGAACTGTTACAGAGTAGTTAATAATATTATTTGCACTGGCGTACTACACACCCCCCACCTCTGGGGCCTCAACCCCCCCTCCAAAAGAAAAGGTGGGGACCCCCTGGAGGTCAGCCCCCCCCCCTCCCCAGATAACATATGAACATGTCATAAGCCATGGCAAAAATGTTTAAAATGACAGGAAATTAGCTGCTAAACTTCAACATTTTCTCTCAAAATGTGTAGAATAGCAGGAAATGTGCTTAAAAATGCACATTTCTCTCTGTCCCATGGCAATATGTGTAGAATTGCAGGAAATTAGCTTTAAAACAGCAACATTTTCTCTCAGCCTCATGGCAAGATGTGTAAAATAGCATGAGATTAGTTATAAAACTGCATATTTTTCTTTGCCCCATGGCAAAATGTGTAAAATTGTACAAAGTTAACGGTTTCCCCCCTCAACAAAAAATATGAAACTGCGGTATGCCACTAATTCTTTGTCCCATTGTTTACCTACAACTGCAAAAGAGGATTTTTTAAATTTCATATATGTCACAATTCAGTTGAACTGTTGTCCTTTGACGTACAGGAATGTTCCGGTAGCCACTCCCAACAGTCCCAGCGTCAGGCCCACTCCACAGAATACAGCAGGACCAGCACTGGACCCACTCACCTCACATACCTTATACTCTGGGGGACAAGAGGAGAGCGGTGCCATCAAATCATTGAAGAAATACATCTTTCAACTATTATATATTACAGTGGCAATAGTTCATGAGGAAACATTACCCTGAGTTTCAGATTTTCTTATATCTGAGCGGCTTCTAAAGACCCAAGATAATTTAATAAATACCCTATTTAGAGAAACAGTTTCTCACCCCAGAACCTGGTTTTGGGGTCCTCCAAGGCTGTGTGCTCCACAGTGCAGGCATAGACATCCCCCTCCTGTGGTGTGAAACTCAGGCTGGAGAGCTGGTGGAACGTTCCATCTTCATTAGGATAGTACCGACTGAGAGACGCTCCCTCAGTCACCTCCAGGCCATTCTTGGTCCAGTTGACTTTGACAGGCGGGGGGTAGAAATGATTGGCAAAGCAGATAAGGGTGTTCTCCACTCTCCTCATCCCTGGGGTAGATGGTGCTCTCAGGGGCATCTTGGGGGGGGGGGGGGGGTACAACCACTAGCTTTAAAAATCAATCTCTCACTGTAATACATAGGCATTTTTGTCACTTATTATTTCACCAAAAATGTCACTTCATCTTCGTTTTAATTATTGTCAAAAAGTTGATTTGCTCTACCTTTTACCTCAGGTGGACCCTTTTCTTCTAATATCCAAAGAGCCAAGGCATCCCGACACAATCGTCTGCCTTTAACGGCATTCTTGTAGGAAGTTACGGACAGTAGAGCTTGGAATGGCCCCAGGACTCAGGCAATGTCCAAACTTCCTGTCACTCTGGAAGTCAGCATATATCACTTCTCCCCATCCACCTGAAGCGCTGCCTCCGCTCCACCTTTGTCTTCTCAAGACAGCCCAGCACATAGACGGTCTCATGGGAACTGGAACCCAAACAGATAACATACTCGTTCAGTTGAGTGATAATACACCAAATCATTAACATCAGCTTCAATCTTTACAAAGTGATTGAACCAAATACTGGTTCAAAGTCTATTTTAAACCGTTACCACACTTCATATACCCAGTACCTTGAATAAATTAATATGACCCTAGCCCTAATTAAATTGCTTTAAAATCACTAAAAGACTTACTTTCTGCCGAAGTGCAGACGACCGCAGTGAGAACGACGATAGCCACACAGAAGTTCATCTCTCAGTTCGTGAGGTGCGGTAGAACTCTGCCGAGAACAAGGCACTGACAACTCGTGCTGGTCCTTCCTCTCGTTTACAGATACTACTGCTGAACATGCATTACCTAGACTTGAACCAATCAGAACATTTATTTCACTCTTACTGTATCCAGGAGGAAACAGTTTACAGACCAGAGCCTAATTTTATAAACTGGGCGGAGGATTCACGTTAAAAGGTAACACAGAAAGTGCTTACACACAAAATATTCTGATTTAAAACAGTACGTATGCACGTCCACGCCGGTTTCCCGTTATAAATCACAATCAACTCGAAATTTGGCGCACGTGAGCGAGGTTTGACTGCGTGACAACAAATCTCGACAGAAAAGCAATAAAAAGCAGCATTTCACCCAGTGTGAAATGGAAGTTCTTGTAGGGAGGTGAAGCAAGAAAATATATGGTTGGTGGACACATTGTGGGCATTACATGTGGCGGACGCTGTGAATGCTGCTGGCTCAGAAATGAAAAAGTGGTCCGACAAAAGTGGAGGCCAAAAAGTGCATAGCCTTACACAAAGTGTTTGTGCCACGGGCGGCGGAAGGAAAGGGGACACCGGAACTCAACCCCCTTGATGAGCGACTTGCCAGTATTATAGGGGAATCCCTCCCGAGTAGTGACGGAGGGGGACACGGACATGCAAGACGCACCGGATGARCCAGGTATGTAAATAGTATTCACACGTTTAAAAATAATGAACCAGACGCATTCAAGTTGTTTAAACATTTACTCATTCTATTGTTTTTAGTCGCTGCGTGTTCCAGCGGGGTTGGTGGCGCTGCGGCACGGGAGCTGAGTGTTCCAGCGGGGTCGGTGGTGCTGCTGAGCAGGAGCTGAGTGCGCCCAGCCCCGGCGTCTCCACTGCACCTTGTGCGTCCCAACCCTCCAGCGGCCGTGTCCTCACAGATGCAGTCCTGCAAACGCAGAGACACCAACGCTATTAACGAGGTTGCCAAGGAGTTGAAGTGCAGGCACGGCTTGGTTTCTGCAGGTGCTTCTCTATAAAGCTGGGCCCACTACAGCACAGAGATCCAAGAGAACAGCGCTTGGTAATCGGAACCAGCTCATAAGCTACTCCTTATCATTGGCCAGTAGATCTTGCTGTTCACTGAAAAGTCGCTCTCCGAATTCTTCCATTCGCCAAATCTTCCAACAGTGCCAAAGCAGCCATTACGCGTCATTACGCATTGTAATTGCATGCGTTTTAATACCCATCCATTTGATTGTCAAAGCTACCCAATTGCATAACACCTTCAGGTGTGGTAATTACCCTGATTGTAACTGACAATGATAGGGCCATTATCACATGGATAGTTCTGCGCAACGAACATGTGATACCCGTATCTGCCCGACTGAGGCATCGTAAACGGTATCAGTTTAAACATAATTTGGCCTGTTCACCTTATTATTTATTAGAATACATTTCATAACATGCATGTGTAACAGTATAACTTACCGCGTCCCCTCGCCCCGGGCGCGAACCAGGGACCCTCTGCACACATCAACAACGGTCGCCATCGTTACCCATCGCTCCACAAAGGCCGCGGCCCTTGCAGAGCAAGGGGAACCACTACTTCTAGGTTTCAGAGGAAGTGACGTAACTGATTGAAACGCTATTAGCGCGTACCCGCTAACTAGCTAGCCATTTCACATCCGTTACACATGTATTGTTTAATAATTACAGATCCAATTAAATATGATTCCCGATTAAACTGGACAACATGAGGGGTTCTTTGCAAAAAGATATCTCCGTTTGTATTTATCCTAAATCATGTTTTTTTGTGTGTGTGAACTCCAGGGAACTCATATCATGAGGTAATATTTCGATTTATTTTAGACAATGGTATTAATTTCAAAGCGTTTCTTGAGTTTCATCCTTCTGCCATCGGAGTCGCAGTTTCTCATTTCTCTAGTTGTGGTTGTGTGCATGTGGCAAAGGTCCATGGAGGACCGCACATCTCCGGCAAGTTTGTTAGAAATGACATATCGCCACCTTTTGTGCCTAGCAAGTTATAAATGAGGCCGCCTGGAGAACTCCTCTGGTGAATAAGCATGATTTTAAGCAAAAGCACAAGGGTGTGTGGCCTATGCAATACACCACGGCTAACAGCTGTCTTATGCGGACGCAAGAGCCGATGCCTGTATACAGCTTAGCCGTGGTTATATTGCCATATACCACAACCACCCAAGGTGCCTTATTGCTATTATAAACTGGTAACCAACATAACCCGAGCAGTTAAAAATACATGTTGTATCAACCAGTGATATGTCTGATTACCAAGCATGCTTGTCAGCCAATCAGCATCGATTAACCACAGTTTATAATCTCTGTTTAAACACTTTATACACCAGGAGGCACTGTCACACCACCCCTACTGTAGTTTTATGTTAGAAGCAGATTAAATCCAGTCTTCTGCTATGGCTTTTTGATAACCCTTTGAAATCTTTTTTTTCCTGCCCAGTCAAGAATGTTCATCCTCAAGCATGTCTGTGAATGATCAACACAGTTCAACTAGAATGAACATAACAGATCTAGCACAAGAACACAAAGCATAAATCCAGTTACATACATAATCTGTGTCTCTCTGGGTAGCTCGGTGTATCTTTCTACGCAAACTGTCATTGATAACTTAAACCTTGTCTGTGTCTTAGTACAATCTCAATGTGTACTTCACTTATATCCATTGTACAATGGCGTTCTGAAGTCTTGTGGGATCATACCTGGCAGCATCGTACTTGTGTTATATAAGGAGTTGACATATTACTTGAGGCTTGGCATCGCATTGTAGCGCCAGTAGGGGTTGAATATAGGCATAGTCTCTGATTTGCTATACAATAGAGCTCCATAGCTCAGATGGTTAGAGCCTGCTTGTAAACCAGGGTGCGCGAGTTAATTCTCGCTGGGCCTGACATATTTTGGCCAGCTGAGATTTGTTGACCCTGAGGCAGTTACACCTGTTGTCACACAGCAGAGCAGCCATGTACTGTTGCTCTCTAGTTTAGCCAGTCAATAACTAACAGCTAACTACTCCATGCCCCAGAAAACACATTAGGAAGTCTTTCTACCATCTCCCTGTCTTGCGCAAAATGACAATAGAAGAACAGCGGCCTAAAGAGAAAGGTCACTTGTTAAAGCTTCAAATCTCCTATACAATGCAGGCTGAGTACAGAGTGATTTACAGAAGTTGCCAGCAATGTTGTTCAGTAAGGATGATTAAGTATTTTGTTTTTTTAATACATTAACAGTACAAATATGGTTGCAGTGTTATCTAACAGAGCGCAGATAAAACAGTAGCAACACTATCATCATACAGCAACATGGACAAAACAGAAATATGATTCAGATCAGATCAAGGAGCAATCATAGGAAGTGATCAGATTGTTTCACTACATTGGTTTTGCCTGTAGACAGAGCCAATCAGATCTGTGTAAGCGTAGCCAGGTCAAAGTCTGTGTAGACATCCCCATCAAGCGTACAGCCAGATTGGAGTGATAGTCTCTCACACTAGAGGCACTTCGCCTGTTGGTCGAAGGGGGCCAAGGATACCATTGTTCCCTCTCTCTGTAACAGTCCTGTGTCCCTCTCCTGAGCAGTCTGACACCTCTCTAGACATGTTCCGCATTAATGGTCAATTCCGTCCCAGCCAGGATAGACCTTGGCTGAATCCGATCGTCCGCAGCAGGCCTTGCGGTCAGGGTACAATCAGTGCTTGGGAGCGCCAGGTAACCGTGATCGGCGTCAGGGGAGCAGGCGCAGGAAGAGAACTCCTCAGATGACGTGAACTCAGCTTGTCTTGGGCAGTGTAGTCGCCTGACACAAGGTCATAAGCCAGAGTGAGTGTGTAGTTGCCTGACACATGACACAAGGCATAGGATGCAGAGTGATGTGTAGTTCACCTGACACAATGGACAACATAGCATAATGCAGATGTGATGTGTAGTCACCCGGACCAATGACACATAGCATAATGGCAGGTGGTGTGTAAATTCACTGACACATGTTGAACATAGCACTAATGCAGAGTGAGTGTCGTAGTTCACTGACACATGAACATAGCATAATGCAGAGTGAGTGTGTCATTACCTGACACATGGCACACATAGGCATAATGGCAGAGTGAGTGTGTAGTTCACCTGCACATGATACATAGATAATGCAGAGTGAGTTGTAGTCACCTACACATGCATAAAGACAAACAGCTCATAGAGTGCCATTAAACATGTGTGTGTCAGTTACTCACAGGAGTCCAGAAGTGGTCGAGTATTTCTTGGCTGCTTCAGGGGGAGGGCATCAATGCTGTAGTCTGAACACAGCAGAGCTCAAAAGGTCAAACTTCAGGCAATCAGAGAAGTGCTCAGAAAGAATCAGGTTCAGTGTAATACTATCAGAACGTAGCTTCCACAGCCTTCTGTTAATAATCCCAAAATGGGTATCTTTTCACTGTAAAACATCTTTCAAGAGAAACATTAGCCCAAAACATCTTTCACACGACAAAGTCCAGACCCACGCAAATGGGGTCTGTGATCTTCCAGGTAGAGTCCTTCCACTTGCAGAATCTGTTTCAGGTTTTCGCAGGTCCGGTTCTTTTTTCCGCTGGCAGCTCTCCCTTATCCTTGAATTTCTGTAGAGAAAAAGGGGAGAAGAGATTGAGGCGAAGACGAAGTGGAGGAAAGACAGTGTACATTTAAAGTGTTCCCTCAGTCTGCTCACCACAATTATCTAGGGTCTTTAAGGGCAGGGTTGGCTGCTGGTTCCGTGTGGCTGGACCTTAATCGCGTCAGAACCCCCCACTGCCTCCCCTCAGATCACCGCCTCCACTGCGTCACCTACAGGGTCAGTTAGCAGAACAAACGTTTAGATAGAGGCATGTTGATAAACAGTAGCATATCTCTGCATGTAATATAGATGTGACAACATCGAAATGCCACGAATAGGCTATTCTGCAACTTTGTTTGACAACTGAACCTTGGCCAGGGGACAGCGTCAGCTGTTACATAACTAGCTAAGATCAACAGTTTGACAACTTGCCTAGCAGCATTACAACCATTGTAATCTCCTGACTAAGTTTTTTAGTGATCTTTGGTTTTAGAAAAGCAAAAGAAGATTAGAGTTTGTTGACGCAGAACGTAGACATATTCTCACTGGACTGATCTGCAATACAGAATAAGCGAGTTAAAAAAGTGGTTGAAGTGAGTTTAAACGGGACTTCTAGTATGTGGACTGTTCTCTCTTCGCTAACTCAAGTCTAGGTCCAAAAAGCTTTTTAAACAGCTTCTACCCCCAATCCATAAGTACTCCTGAACAGCTATCAAAGGCTACCCAGACCCCTCTTTTACGCACTGTTGCGCTTACTCTGTTATTATACTATAGCACTTCACTCTACATGACATCATTGACATCGTAACTAACCGTGTGCCCCGCACATTGACCTGACCGTAACCCCCTGGTATCTGTATTGATATTTTATTTATTCTTTTGGTATTTTACTGCCTGTTAATTATTGTACTTGTTATTTTCACTTTTTTACTTAACTTCTTAAAGCATTCTGGTAAGTTAAGGTGTAAGTAATCATTTCACTGTAAGGTCGACTACCTGTGTAGTCGGCGCATGTTGACCAAAATCAATTTTGTTAACTATATTTTGTTTGTAATGGGAGCGGACGACCCTTACCACGACCAACCAAAATTTGTACGTGTATCATGCGTAAATAGATTGCAAAGTGTTAGAGTGTGCTGTCTAGTTCCTCTGCTTATGTAGTTAGCTTTCTAGCTAAGCTTAACTAAACTAGCTAGCTTGCTGGGAAACTGACTGTGTGTGCGGTTTTGCGATGGCGCTGAAATTTCTTTTCTGTGCTGTTGTTCCACTGGCATACAGCAGGAAGGTGGCGTGGTTTAGCAGTCTCTTCTTAACGTCGGAGCCGGCCAGGCTAGAAGCCAACACCAACGTCGTGTATACCAGTGGTGAGAGTTCGTTACCTGACGGCCCTTCACACCCGGGCTATGGTGGAGAAGCCATTTCTCTGTAATGAGTTTACGCAAAATAAAAACGCTAAATGTTCATAAACACATTTTCTATTCGTCATTGAAAATATTTTTTTATCGTAATCACTTCCGGTCAAAACTAATTTAAGGCCTTCTTTTAAGGTTTATGTGCAGACTAAACCTACTAGCTGTTTTTGTGCCGCCACCTTACTGTGGGCAGCCTACTATTCTGCATTGATTAATTCATTCGCAGGTGAAGAATTTCCATACCAACTAACCCATACACCCATTAAAAACCGTACCACCACCACAAAACCAATAGGAAACTGACAACTTTATGCCATAGAGTATACACCTGGGATATCAAACAACAACATTAGACAAACAGACTCTAGAATCCACAGCACGCTAATAGAACACCATTTTTTGTGGTTTTGGATAGATTGGGGCCACCTACACCCTGACCTAACCAAATAGGAGAAAAAAAGGCTCATCTAAGGTCAGCGTGTGACAACGATACTGTCTTTCATACTAGGTCCGAAAGACTTCCAGTTTGGTGTGGCGCCATTCGTCCAATTTTGGAAGCTGTTCAGAGCTCGGTTATTTTCTGTATACCAGGGAGCTAGTTTCTTATGACAAATGTTTTTAGTTTTAGAGGTCAACTGCATCAGGGTATTGCACAAGGTTAAATTGAGTTCCTCAGTTAGTGTTAATGGTTTTGTCCTCTGAGCAGTCCTTGGTAGGCAGAGGGATTCGAAGGCCATCAGGAATCTTTGGGTTGTCTGAGAATTTTTAGCACGACTTTTGAGCTCCTTGTTGGGTCTGAGCAGATTATTGTTTGCGATTTGCAACGTAATAAAATGTGGCCGAATCCAGGTTTGATAGAAAAACATTAAGGATCACACATTTATTCCATGGGAAAAACTATGTCCAGAGTATGACTTGGAGTGAGTAGTCCGAGCGAGACATTTGACAAAACCATGAGTCGATGATGGCTTCGAAGCCTTTGGAGGGGTCTGGACTTTTCATGTGAAATTAAATCACCAAAATTTGAATATTACGGCTTGACTAGGAAAGGTCCGATTAGGGATTCAGGAAGCTCAGTGAGGAACGCTGTTATGGCCAGAGTCACTGTAAACAGTAGCTATAAAAAGTGATTGGTAGCTGCATACATTTCATGACTAGAAAGCTCAACAAGATAAAACGTTTTTTTTTTTTTTTGTAAATTGAAATTTGCTATCGTAAATGTTAGCCAACACCTCCGCCTTTGCGGGATGCACGGTGGGATATGGTCACTAGGTAACCAGGAGTGAGGCCTCATTTAACACATAAATCACAGGCTTAAGCCATGTCAGTCAGGCCAATCACATCAAGATTATGATCAGTGATTCGTTTCATTGACTTAACGCTTTGACGTGAGGGATCTAACATAAGTAGCCCTATTTGAGATGGGAGGATCACCGGATCTCTGATAATGCAGATGAGGAGGTCGTTATTCATGAGATGCTAAGGGAACACCGCATGTTTATTGCCACCAGGTCGATGACACAGGGTCTCAATGGAGTAGCTGAAGCTGACTACACTGACTGCTAGTGGAAGACTCACTAGCTGGCGGCTTGGCTAACAGCCTGATCCCTGTTCCGGACCTATTTCATGTGGAGCTAGAGGAGTTAGAGC
>NW_019944862.1:35221-59267 GCF_002910315.2 Salvelinus sp. IW2-2015 | reverse complement strand
GCACTGTAGTGGGTAGCTGTGTTCTATCTCACTGTAAGTGGACTGTGTTCTATCACTGTAGTGGACTGGTGTTCTACTCACTGTAGTGGACTGTGTTACTCACTATAGTGGACGTGTTCTACTCACTGTAGTGGACTGTGTTCTACTCACTGTAGTGGACTGTGTTCTAGCTGCACTGTAAGTGGACGGTGTTCTACCACTTGTAGTGGAACTGTGTTCTACTCACTGTAGTGGGGACTGTGGTTCTACTCACTGTAGTGGACTGTGTTCTACTCACTGTAGTGGACTGTGTTCTACTCACTGTAGTGGACTGTGTTTCTACTCACGTCAGTGGACTGTGTTCTACTTCACTATAGTGGATCGTGTTCTATCACTATAGTGGAACTGTGTTCTTACTCACTGTAGTGGACTGTGTTCTTACTGTGTTCTACTCACTGTAGTGGACTGTGTTCTAGCCACTATAGTGGACTGTGTTCTACCTGACACTTGTAGTGGACTGGTGTTCTTTGCGTTTCACTACGTAAGTGGACTGTGTTCTACTCACTGTAGTGGACTTGTGGGTGTGTCTTCTGACTTAGTGTATGTCTCCTGTAGTGGACTGTGTTTCTAGATGCTGTGACTCTACTCACTGTAGTGTGGACCGTGGTTCTACTCACTGCACTGGAACTGTGTTCTAACGTACTCACTGTAGTGGCACTGTGTTCTCGCACTGCACATGGACTGTTTCTAAAGACTGTGTTTACTCACTGCAGTGGACTGTGTTTCTATTACTCACTATAGTGGACTGTGTTCTAACTGTGCTCTATACTCACTGGCAACTGTACTGTGTGTGTGTTCTACTCACTGTAGTGGACTGTGTTCTACTCACATCACTGGCTGTGTTCTACTGTGTTCTACTCGCTGTAGTGGACTGTGTTCTACTTTTTTCACTGCACTGGGACTGTTTGTTTCTGAGAGTGAGTAGAACACAGTCCACTACAGTGAGTAGAACACAGTCCACTATAGTGAGTAGAACACAGTCCACTATAGTGGGTAGAACACAGTCCACTATAGTGAGTAGAACACAGTAGAACACAGTCCAGTGCAGTGAGTAGAACACAGTAGAACACAGGCCACTACAGTGAGTAAAACACAGTAGAACACAGTCCAGTGCAGTGAGTAGAACACAGTCCTCTACAGTGAGTAGAACACAGTCCAGTGCAGTGAGTAGAACCCGGTCCACTACAGTTAGTAGAGCACAGTAGAACACAGTCCAGTGCAGTGAGTAGAACCCGGTCCACTACAGTGAGTAGAACACAGTAGAACACAGTCCACTACACTGAGTAGAAGTAGTGAGTAGAGTTCACGTAGAGAGTTTGGAAGGCGTTCATGGAACGTCTGGGGGTCTCGATTAGCCTTACCTCAGGTTTTCACCCCGAGAGTAACGGGCAGGTAGAGAGAGTGAACCAGGATGTGGGCAGGTTTCTGCGGTCCTTTTGCCAGGACCGGCCGGGGGAGTGGGCGGCGTTCGTGTCCTGGGCCGAGATGGCACAGAACTCGCTTCGCCACTCCTCCACTAACCTCTCCCCCTTTCAGTGCGTATTGGGGTACCACCGTGGCATCAGGGTCAGACCGAGACTCCTGCGGTGGACGACTGGTTCAGACGCGCGGAGGAGACATGGGAGGCCGCCCGTGTCCATCTCCAGCGAGTTGTGCGTCGCCAGAAAGCCAGCGCGGACCGTCACCGCAGTGAGACTCCGGTGTTCGCACCGGGGAACCGGGTCTGGCTCTCGACCCGTAACCTGCCCCTCCGCCTGCCCTGCCGGAAGCTGGGTCCGCGGTTTGTGGGGCCATTTAAAGTCCTGAGGAGATTGAACGAGGTTTGTTATAGGTTACAGCTCCCCCTGATTACCGTATTAATCCCTTGTTCCATGTGTCTCTCCTCAGGCCGGTGGTGGCTGGTCCGCTCCAGGAATCTGAGGTGCGGGAGATCCCTCCGCCCCCTTTGGACATCGAGGGGGCCCCGGCGTACATCGTTCGTTCCATCCTGGATTCGAGGCGTCGGGTGGGGGGCCTTCAGTACCTCATGGAGTGGGAGGGGTACGGGCCGGAGGAGAGGTGCTGGGTTCCGGTTGCAGATGTTTTGGATCCTGAACTGCTGCGGGAGTTTCACCGTCGCCGGCCGGATCGCCCTGCGCCTCTTCCTCCGGGTCGTCCCCGAGGCCGGTGTTGGCGCGCCGCTGGAGCCGCGCGTCAAGGGGGGGGTACTGTCACGAAGTCGGCTCCTCTCTTTGTTCGGGCGGCATTCGGCGATCGACGTCACCGGCTTTCTAGCCATCGCCGCTCCATTTTTCATATATCCATTTGTCTTGTCTTGTTTACATACACACCTGGTTTTCATTTCCCCAATTAAGCTAATTGTATTTAACCCTCTGTTTCCCATCATGTTTTGTGTGTAATTGTTTCATGTTGCTTGTGGTGTCTTTTACGCGTTTTACTTTTCTGTTCTGTGTTTTTGAGCGCATTTTAATTATGTTGTGCTCTGGCTTTGGAACTTTAATAAAGTGCGCCTGCTTACATCACGCTACTCTCCTGCACCTGACTTCGCCTCTTTTACACACGCTGACAGTGTGATGTGTCCAGTGTGTGATGTGTCCCGTGTGTGATGTGTCCAGTGTGTGATGTGTCTAGTGTGTGATGTGTCCAGTGTGTGATGTGTCTAGTGCGTGATGATGTCCAGTGGTTGAGTGTCCCAGTGTGTGGATGTGTCCAGTGTGTGATGTGTCAGTGTGTGATCATGTATGTGTCCAGTGTGTGATGTGGTCCAGTGTGTGATGTCTCCAGTGTGTGATGTGTCCAGTGTGTGATATGTCCAGTGTGTGATGTGTCCAGCTGTGTGATGTGTCCAGTGTGTGATGTGTCCAGTGTAGTGATGTGTCCAGTGCGTGAATGTGTCTGTGTGTGATGTGTCCAGTGCGTGATGTGTCCAGTGTGTGATGTGTCCAGTGCGTGATGTGTCTTAGTGCATGATGTGTCCAGTGTGGTGATGATCTCCCAGTGTGTGATGCTGTCCAGTGTGTGATGGTGTCCAGTGTGTGCGATGTGTCCAGTGTGTGATGTGTGTCCAGTGTGTGATGTGTTCGTAGAAGGACATTCTCATTCGTTGTGTCTGTCTACGTGAACAAAGCTTTACATAACACTTGTAGTAAGAGGGGACAGAAACCAAAGCGAAAAACACAAGCCATTTGAAACGTTCATAACATTTTAATTTAAAAAAATGAAGGAAAAAAAAACAATGTACCCATTATACAACAAAAAGGACATTTCAGTGAGAGTTTTTTTAATGAGAAAAGATGTGTAGACTTTGTAAGAGACCAAGCCTCTTTATGTACAGCATATTGCACTAGAAAAGAAATATCTTCCTCCATCTTTCCTCCATCCTTCCCTCCCTCTCGCCGTGTTCCACACGGTTTGAAAACGTGCAGGGCTTTTTCAGGAGCATCTCAGAGATAACACAGGTTGCATCTAAAATGGCACCCTATTCCCTTATATAGTGCCCTACTTTTGACCAAGGACCATAAAAGCTCTGGTCAAAAGTAGTGCACAATATAGGGAATAGGGTGCCATTACGGACGCATAGTTCTGCTACATATAGACTGGGCCAGACTTCATAGAACACACCGACGTGGAGTCCTTGAGATGGTTCTGAGAGCTCTAATGATGTTGTTCTAGAGTGATATGATGTGTTCTAGAGTGATATGGATGTGTCTAGAGTGATATGATGTGTTCTAGAAGTGATATGTTGATGTGTGATTTAAAGATGGTTCTTTGAGAACTCTAATGATGTGTTCTAGAGTGATTGATGTGTTCTAGAGTGATATGATGTGTTCTAGAGTGATATGATGGTGGATGTAAAGATGGTCTGGAGAGCTCCAATGATGTGTTCTAGAGTGATATGATGTGTTCCTAGAGTGATATGATGTGGTTGATATAGATTGTGTTCTAGAGTGATATGATGTTGATTTAAAGATGGTTCTGAGAGTCCAATGATGTGTTTCTAGAGTGATATGATGTGTTCTAGAGTGATATGATGTGTGATTATTAAGATGGTTCTGAGAGCTCTAATGATGTGTTCTAGAGTGATATGATGTGTTCTAGAGTGATATGATGTGTGATTTAAAGGACAATGGTAAATAAGAGTCCCAATTCAACAGAGTAGGAGTTAGATGGAAGGTTTCACTGTTTCAGTTCATACCAGTATTTCAAAAGAGGACATTGTGGTTTTTCCTCTTAATGAAATTTACATTTCAAACCCCTTAAGATACAGATTTCAGGAATGCTGAGACATGCATTTTAACTCCAAATACAGAATGATCAAATATCAAAACAGCCTTGAACTGAGAACGACACAGCGACTTAATTGGTAAAAAAACAAGAATCATGTCACAACATTTAAAAAAGCGATCTTAAAAAGCAAGAAATGATTGTTTTCAGATTCATTTTACATTTGTTTTGTTTGTTTTTACAAAAGAAAGTACGAAACTTTTTTTTCACTTCAATTAAGAATCAGCTGCGACAAATTTTTGCTTTTGTTTATATAAAACACAAATAATCACAGCACCTAACAGTTAAGATTCACACTTTCTTTGGAAATAAAAAAAAACGAATGAAAAAATTTGACTTGATATCAAGACACTGAAGGTGAACATATCATATACATTTTAACCTGGAAGGGGGGGTTGAAGACAATGGTTGGTTCCTATTGGTTTGACGTCAACACCAACGGTTGGTTCCTATTGGTTTGTCCGTCAACACCGACGGTGGTTCCTATTGGTTTGTCGTCAACACCAACGGTTGGTTCCTATTGGTTTGACGTCAACACGACGGTTGGTTCCTATGGTTTGTCGTCAACACCGACGGTGTGGTTCCTATTGGTTTGTCGTCAACACCGACGGTTGGTTCCTATTGGTTTGTCGTCAACACCGACGGTTGGTTCCATTGGTTTGTCGTCAACCACGACGGTTGGTTCTATTGGTTTGTCGTCAACACCTACGGTTGGTTCCTATTGGTTTGTCGTCAACACCGACCTATAGGATGACCACACAACCCCTCCTCCTTACAATAATACTGGGCACTGTCGTACCTCACTCCTCCATGTATCCTCAGCCTATATCCCTACTAGGATCCCCGAACGGCAACCTATTCCTTATTGTAACCTACACAGCACAGAAACAGAGCCCTGTCGAGCTGGGCCAATCCAGGAATAAACAGATCTCAAAGACATATGGATAGTCCTGTCGAGCTAGGCCAACCAGAATATAAAAGATCTCAAAGACATATGGATAGCCCTGTCGAGCTAGGCCAATCCAGAATATAAACAGATCTCAAAGACATATGGATAGTCCTGTCGAGCTAGGCCAATCCAGAATATAAACAGATCTCAAAGACATATGGATAGCCCTGTCGAGCTGGGCCAATCCAGGATATAAACAGATCTCAAAGACATATGGATAGTCCTGTCGAGCTAGGCCAATCCAGAATATAAAAACAGGTCTCAAAGACATATTGATAGTCCTGTCGAGCTGGGCCAATCCAGGATATAAACAGATCTCAAAGCATATTGATAGTCCTGTCGAGCTAGGCCAATCCAGAATATAAACAGATCTCAAAGACATATGGATAGCCCTGTCGAGCTAGGCCAATCCAGAATATAAACAGATCTCAAAGACATATGGATAGTCCTGTCGACTAGGCCAATCCAGGTATAAACAGATCTCAAAGACATATGGATAGTCCTTCGAGCAGGGCCAATCCAGAATATATAACAGATCTTTTAAAGACACATGAATCTAGAGAGGTCCAGGTTCAGTATAAAAAGAGACGCATATAAAAAACAAACACAAAACAACATTACTTCCAGTGCTAACAGTCGTTTGGATATTTGAGTTTTGAGTTGATGAGCCGGGACTGTGTGGGTTGAAAGGGGTCAGGGTTGAGAGGGGTCTGGGTTAAAGGTCATTAATAAGGCATGTGCCCTAGAGGGGGGATATGGCTGTGTCCCAAATGAACCGTGGTTCTCTATAGGCCCTGGTCAAATAGAACCCTGTTCTCTATAGGCCCTGGTCAAATAGAACCCTGTTCTCTATAGGCCCGGTTAAATGGAACCGTGTTCTCTATAGGCCCTGGTCAAATGGAACCCTATTCTCTATAGCGCCCTGGTCAAATAGAACCCTGTTGTTATGGCCCTGGTCAAATAGAACCCTGTTCTCTATAGGCCCTGGTCAAATGGAACCCTGTTCTCTATGGGACCTGGTCCAATTGAACCCTGTTCTCTATGGGCCCTGGTCAAATGGAACCCTGTTCTCTATGCGGCCGCTGCGTCAAATGGAACCCTGTTCTCTAGGGCCCTGGTCAAATGGAACCCTGTTCTCTACGGGCCCTGGTCAAATGGAACTGTTCTCTATAGGCCCTGGTCAAATAGAACCCTGTTCTCTATGGGCCCTGGTCAAAAGAACCCTTTTCTCTATAGGCCCTGGTCAATAGAACCCTGTTCTCTATGGGCCTGGTC
The DNA here is from genome assembly GCF_002910315.2 of Salvelinus sp. IW2-2015. Classification (NCBI taxonomy): domain Eukaryota; kingdom Metazoa; phylum Chordata; class Actinopteri; order Salmoniformes; family Salmonidae; genus Salvelinus; species Salvelinus sp. IW2-2015. The sequence goes on along the minus strand of NW_019944862.1, from coordinate 52,720 downwards.
AAATAGAGCCCTGTTCTCTATAGGCCCTGGTCAAATGAACCCTGTTCTCTATAGGCCCTGGCAAATGGAACCCTGTTCTCTATGGCCCTGTCAAATGGAACCCTGTTCTCTATGGGCCTGGTCAAATGGAACCCTGTTCTCTATGGGCCCTGGTCAATGGAACCCTGTTCTCTATGGGCCCTGGTCAATGGAACCTGTTTCTACGGCCCTGGTCAAATGGAACCCTGTTCTCTAGGGCCCTGGTCAAATGGAACCCATGTTCTATAGGCCCTGGTCAAATGGAACCCTGTTTCTATGGGCCCTGGTCAAATGGAACCCTGTTCTCTATGGGCCCTGGTCAAATAGAACCCTGTTCTCTATGGCCCTGGTCAAATGGAACCCTGTTCTCTATGGGCCCTGGTCAATAGAACCCTTTCTCTATGGGCCTGGTCAATGGAACCCTGTTCTCTATGGCCCTGGTCAAATGGAACCCTGTTCTCTATGGGCCCTGGTCAAATGGAACCTGTCTCTATGGGCCCTGGTCAAATAGAACCCTGTTCTCTATGGGCCCTGGTCAAATGGAACCCTGTTCTCTACGGGCCCTGGTCAAATAGAACCCTGTTCTCTATGGGCCCTGGTCAACACCATGTATAGATAACCACGACCAGACTTTTGTGATGGATGATGGCTGGTCTAACTCACACAGGCACATTTCGCACATTTGATTGTCTGTTCGTTGGTGTTACACACACACACACACACACACACAGCTTAGTGAGAGGAGACACATGGCTATTAGTCTGTCTGTCCTCTCGACCCACGAGCCCAGCTTACAGACAAATGGCACCCTGTTCCCTACAGAGTGTATTACTTTTTTGATCAGAACCCTATGCACTCTATAGGGAATGGGTGCCATTTGGGATTATAACACACACAACACCACAGTACTGTTACTGACTGTCCTGGCCCGACTGTTCCATCAACTAGGAGAAGAAACTGTACACATCCGCATAGCTATACAGTAGCACTGAGTGAATATAGACAAAAATAAATTAAAATAAATTACTTTTGAAAAGGGACGTAAAAAAATAAATAAAAAAGGGGTCAAAAGAAAACTATTGTGGAAAAGGCCAGGGAGTAGTTGATGAGGGAGGGCGGAGTAATGACAGAACGAGAGGGGAGAGATCTGGACCAGAAAAAGAGATAGACGGCTGAGAGAGAGAGAGAGAGAAGAGAGATGTGGAGAGAGAGATAGACGGCTGGGAGAGATGGCTGAGATAGATGGCTGAGACAGAGAGAGAAGATGGCTGAGAGAGAGATAGATAGAGGCTGAGGAAGAGAGAGAGAGAGGCTGGAGAGAGATGGCTGAGAGAGAGAGAGAGAGAGAGGTGCTGAGAGAGATGGCTGAGATAGATGGCTGAGACAGAGAGATAGATGGCTGAGAGAGAGATAGATAGATGGCTGAGAGAGAGAGAGTGAGGGCTGAGAGAGATGGCTGAGAGAGAAAGCGAAGAGATGGGAGAGAGAGAGAAGAGAGAGAGATGGAGAGAGAGATAGAGGAGATAGATGGCTGAGATAGATGGCTGAAGACAGAGAGATAGATGGCTGAGAGAGAGAGTAGATAGATGGCTGAGAAGAGAGAGAGAGAGGGCTGAGAGAGATGGCTGAGAGAGAAAGCGAGAGAGATGGCTGAGAGAGAGAGAGCGAGAGAGATGGCTGAAAGAGAGAGAGGAGAGAGATAGTCTGAGAGAGAGAGAGCGAGAGAGATGGCTGAGAGAGAAGAGCGAGAGAGATGGCTGAGAGAGAGATGGCTGAGAGAAGATGGCGATGAGAGAGATGGCTGAGAAGAGATGGCTGAGAGAGATATATGGCTGAGAGAGAGATATATGGCTGAGAGAGAGAGAGATGGCTGAGACAGAGAGACATGGCTGAGACATGGCTGAGAGAGAGACATGCTGAGACAGAGAGAGATGGCTGAGACAGAGAGAGATGGCTGAGACATGGCTGAGAGAGAGACATGGCTGAGACAGAGAGAGATGGCTGAGACAGAGAGAGATGGCTGAGAGAGAGACATGGCTGAGACAGAGAGACATGGCTGAGACAGAGAGAGATGGCTGAGACAGAGAGAGATGGCTGAGAGAGATACTACTTCGACTGGCTCAGTGTTCAGTGGTTCGCAGGAAACGTTTTGGCTCTACGCGCTCTCAAAAGAGGTTTCTCCTTCTGCGCCAAAGGGCACAACTTTCTCTTTCCCTGGTCTGGTCATCTTGCTTGTTTCGAGCTGTTTTTAAATATTCAAATGTATTGTGAAACGTCAAAACAGAACAGTGTCTGTGGTGAAATCGGACATTTTAAACCTTCTGTCAATGACATCACAGATAACCATCAAAGAACATGGGCCGCATCCCAAACCACTCACTCATCTCTATGGGCTCTGGTTAAAAAGTGGAGCACTATATACGTAGGGAACAAGGAGTCATTTGGGACGTACGGGAACAGAAACAATAGTCTGTTGATCAGGTGACGTCATGTGGGAAGAGGATGTTCTGTAACCAACAGTACAACGCATGCAAACGCTTGTAATTCTCATTAGGAATTTGAATATGCGCACGATGTTAAAGTAGAATAGAAACACTCATTAAGGAAGGCCTTGAATGACTCAGCAACTACTCCCTGAAAAAGACAAGAACATAAAAAAATGTAAAAAAAAGTTTAACCCATTAATGTCTTCATTAATTACATTCATATTATAATTTTGTCTTTTTATTTTTTATTTTATTTTTTACATTAGATTCAAAATCCTGTCTTCTGTTGATATCATTTAAAACCACTTTTAAAAATGTACTCGTATAACAACAAAAAAACGCCCGCTGAAAAAGCAGTGGTCGTTGGTTTCATATTGAAATGCTGCACTAAATCGGATTCTATGGGACTTTCTGAAATCCTCAGATCTTGTCCTTAGGAGTAGACATGGTGGAGGTGAGGACTCACTAGAACTGAGCCCCCCCCCCCCAGTAAAGACCAATGGTAGCACGGTGTCGGGGTGCATTGTTAAATAAAATTAAAAAAAGACTTTTCTGGAAAAAAATATAAAAAAATGGGACAGTTTCATAGGACTCAACCCTTCAGTACCTACACAGCTGGTCGACAGCGCTGTGCACATTCATTCCTGTTGAACATATTGAGCCATACCAACACAGGAATACATTTTCATTGTCTATTTCGTGAAACCATTTCAATTGTTGATGCCAAAAGGATTCCGGCTAAGATAAAGAGTTATAAAGAGTAAGAGGTCACATCTATTTCAATTGAACCGAGTGACGTCAACAAATCTGAAGAGAGCCTTCATTAAAACATCATTGATTGATTGCGTTATTAGCTATACAGTACGTTGTCCCATGCATGCAAATTGGATTGTAACTGCAGTTAGATTCCTAAGGTTTCTTTAGTGCCTTCCAAACTAGTTCATCTGTACAGTATTGCGCCAATCGTTGATTGTACAGCATTTGTCTTTGCCTTCTATACCTCCAGCAGACCCACAGAGACTACCACTTGTATCGTCACAGGGTCTGTTGTTTGTGATTGTCAATCCTGCCAAGATAAAGAAATCTTGAAAAAAATCCTATCTTTTCTCTGTCAGAGTTTATCAAAAGTTGTCCTCAACTTTGACAGACCTATACCTTAGGATCTTTAAGAACACATAAGTTAAATTTATACATGCATTCATCCTGTTGATAAAAAAAAACAGACCTGTCATTCATCTCATTCAGACTGAATCTTCCTCTCATTCAGACTGAAGCTTCCTCTCATTCAGACTGAATCTTCCTCTCATTCAGACTGAATCTTCCTCTCATTGACTGAATCTTCCTCTCATTCAGACTGAATCTTCCTCTCATTCAGACTGAATCTTCCTCTCATTCAGACTGAATCTTCTCCTCTCATTCAGATTGAATCTTCCTCTCATTCAGAACTGAATCTTCCTCTCATCTCGATTTGACAATCTTCCTCTCATTCAGATTGAATCTTCCTCTCATTCAGACTGAATCTTCCTCTCATTCAGCATTGAATCTTCCTCTCATTCAGACTGAATCTTCCTCTCATTCAGACTGAATCTTCCTCTCATTCAGACTGAATTTTAAAACCACTTCAGACTGAATTGCTGGTGGATTGCACCATTGAAAGACATAGGATAAGACAACGTAGCTCAATCTACACCAGAGATCGACAAGTCACGTATGCAGACAGTGCTCGTCTTGACGACCCCACCACCAGAGTCATTAAATCACAATCATTTTTAAAATATAGACCAGTGTGAACATCGAGTTACATGGAGTTTTGCTAGTTCAGAAATACATTGGAAGTTTGTCAAGTTCGTGGTAGGGTGGGTGAGTAGACGTTCACACAGAAGACCATAAAGTGTCCATAAAGTCTTCTCTTGAAGGGACCTCTTATCTATATATAAAAAAAAAAAGGTTTTATATTTTACAATTATTTTAGAAAATATCTCTGTCTTCTAACAGCATGGCTGAGAGAGAGAGAGACGGAGAGATGATTCTAGCCTCCATCCAGCAGTGACCAGTTCTTCACTTCTTCATCTTTGATTTAAAAAAAAAAAAAAACGAAAAAACCCAAAAAGGAATCCAAACCCGTGTTCCATCATACAGTGCCATCTAAAAGTCTGGTCCCGTTTTGGTCGGGGGGGGGGGGGGGGGGGAGAAATGAGCCGGGAGAGGCCCTCTGAGACGGGTGAGGGGGTTTGCGAGGTACTCCCTCATCTCTCCTGCCCTCTGACGGGGTATGGCGGGGGGCCCTCTGTAAACAGGAAGCCATAGAGGGTCATTGTAAGACGCATCCAGACTGGCAGGACATCCCTCTGATGGCGCAGGAACTGTGAGGAAGACAAGAGAGCGGGAGGGAGATTAATATCAAATCAGAATTAGTTATATGCTTTTTTTTTTTTTTACAGCACAGTTTTCACCAAGTGCCTTACAGTAACCCGTCCACCACCATAAACCATCATCACAGATGTTACCATGAGCAACAAGTTATTGGAAACCCCAAATGAACTGTCTGTGGTGCTTCCTGAGTTCAATATGACATATGGTTGAGGTGAAACAACAACAGTAACCGGTGGTAAACCAGCCGTCTAGACCAACACAAAACACCGGAGCAGATCGGATATTTCCACAACAGCAGTTCTGTCTCAGTTGTGCTTGGTGTGCAACTAACTGGGCTCTGTCACTAAGGCTGTCTTAGAGCCTGCACGGAGTGAACAAGTTACTAGTCTCCTTCCTCCCTCCCAGGAGCTGCATCTATCCCGCCACTAAAGCTCTCTTCCTCCACTTCCTTCCTCTCATCTCTGTTCAAGCTCCTGTTTGGCTTTCTAACAGAAAAGCCAAGCTGGTTATTTCAGCAGGTTGCATAAGCATCAGTCAACTCTGTCTGTCTGTCTGTCTGTCTGTCTGTCTGTCTGTCTGTCTGTCTGTCTGTCTGTCTGTCTGTGTCTGTCTGTGTCTGTCTGTCTGTCTGTCGTCCTCAAGGCGATAGTAGGCAGGCTGACTGTCTGTCTGTCTCTCTCCACAGAGTAGTAGGAGACTGTGGAGAGAGACAGACAGACAGACAGTCTGCCTACTACTCTGTGGAGAGAGACAGACAGACAGAAAGACTGCCTACTACTCTGTGGAGAGACAGACAGACAGACAGCAGTCAGCCTGCCTACTACTCTGTGGAGAGAGACAGACAGACAGACAGTCTGCTTACTACTTGTGGAGAGAGGCAGACAGACAGACAGACAGACCACGACAGACAGACAGACAGACCAGACAGACAGACAGACAGACACAGACAGACAGACAGAGTAGTAGGCAGACTGTCTGTCTGTCTGTCTGCTCTCTCTCCACAAGTAGTATGGCAGACTGTCTGTCTCTACAGAGAATGACATGATTTTGAACCAGTGCTACTAAACACAACCCTAATTGAGCGTCTTAATGTTATATTGCAGTGCCTATTTTTACTCCCACTGGGCCAGTGGAGAAGTGTTACAGTGCCTATTTTACTCCCACTAGGCCAGTGGAGAAGTGTTGCAGTGCCTATTTTTAACATGCCCACTGGCCAGTGGAGAATGTGTTGCAGTGCCTATTTTTACCCCACTGGCAGTGACGAGTGTTGCAGTGCTATTTTACTCCACTGGCCAGTGAGAAGTGTTGCAGTGCCTATTTACTCCCACTGGCCAGTGGAGAAGTGTTTGCAGTCCTATTTTACTCCACTGGGCCAGTGGAGAAGTGTTGCAGTGCTTTTACCCCACTGGACCTAGGTGAGTATAGTGTTACAGTGCTATTTTATTCCCACTGGGCATGGAGAAAGTGTGCAGTGCCTATTTTACTCCCACTGGGCCAGTGGAGAAGTGTTGCAGTGCCTATTTTACTCCCCTGGGCCAGTGGAGAAGTGTTACAGTGCCTATTTTACTCCCCACTAGGGCAGGTGGAAAGTGTTACAGTGCCCTATTTTACTCCCACTGGGCCAGTGGAGAAGTGTTTACAGTGTCTATTTTACTCCCACTGGGCCAGTGGAGAAGTGTTGCAGTGCCTATTTTACTCCCACTGGCCAGTGGAGAAGTGTTGCAAGGGCCTATTTTACTCCCACTGGCCAGTGGAGAAGTTGTTGCAGTGCCTATTTACTCCCACTGGGCCAGTGGAGAATGTTGCAAGGTGCCTATTGACTCCCACTGGGCCAGTGGAGAAGTGTTGCAGTGCCTATTTTCTCCAACTGGGCCAGTGGAGAAGTGTTGCAGTGCCTATTTTACTCCACTGGGCCAGTTGGAGAAGTGTTGCAGTGCCTATTTTACTCCCACTGGGCCAGTGGAGAAGTGTTTGCAGTGCCTATTTTACTCCGACTGGGCAGTGGAGAAGTGTTCAGTGCCTATTTTACTCCCACTAGGCCAGTGGAGAAGTGTTGCAGTGGCTATTTTACTCCCACTGGAGGCCAGTGAGAAGTGTTACAGTGCCTATTTTTACTCCGCCACTGGGCCAGTGGGAAGTGTTACAGTGCCTATTTTCTCCACTAGCCAGTGGGAGAAGTGTTACAAGTGCCTATTTTACTCCCACTGGGCCAGTGGAGAAGTGTTACAGTGTCTATTTTCTCCCACTGAGGCCAGTGGAGAAGTGTTGGCAGTGCCTATTTTACTCCCACTAGGCCAGTGGAGAAAGTGTACAGTGCCTATTTTACTCCCACTGGGCCAGTGGAGAAGTGTTACAGTGCCTATTTACTCCCACTGGCCAGTGGAGAAGTGTTGCAGTGCCTATTTTACTCCCACTAGGCCAGTGAAGAAGTGTTACAGTGCCTATTTTACTCCCACTAGGCCAGTGGAGAATGTTGCAGTGCTATTTTACTCCACTGGGCCAGTGGAGAAGTGTTACAGTGCCTATTTTACTCCCACTGGCAGTGGAGAAGTGTTACAGTGCCTATTTTACTCCCACTGGGCCAGTGGAGAAGTTGTTAGCAGTGCCTATTTTACTCCCACTGGGCCAGGGAGAAGTGTTTGCAGTGCCTATTTTACTCCCACTGGCGCAGTGGAGAAGTGTTACAACGTGCCTATTTTACTCCCACTGGCCAGTGGAGAAGTGTTACAGTGCCTATTTGACTTCCACTGGGCCAGGGAGAAGTTTACAGTGCCTATTTTACTTCCACTGGGCCAGTGGAGAAGTGTTACAGTGCCTATTTTACTTCCACTGGGCCAGTGGAGAAGTGGTTAGCAGTGCCTAATTTTACTCCCACTGGGCCAGTGGAGAAGTGTTACAGTGCCTATTTTACTCCCACTGGGCCAGTGGAGAAGTGTATTTAGACCATTGGTTACAATAAAAACCTGTTTGATGCCTTTTTTTAAATGTTATGTAACAAACGGGTGTACATTTTTTCCAGAATGCAAAGAAAAAGGTATGGAGTCCAGAGAAGGCATTTGTCCCTCAGATACAGAAAGTATGTATACCCATCTACACAAAATACCCCATAATGACAAAGTGAAAACATGTTTTAAGAATTTCTAGCAAATTTTCAGAAAATGAAATTCAGGCCAGTGACACAAAATCTCAATAGAATCCATTTTAAATTCAGGCTGTACCACAACAACATTACAAATAAAGTCAAAAGTAAAAAATAATGACAATCCGATACTTTCTGAAGGTACTTTATTTGTTGTATAAAAGGGGGGTTTTGGACAGTGTTTTCTTGACAGGAACAATAGTGAAGTGCTCCATTATCGGTCACACTCGGTAACCAAATACAATAAGGACTTGTCTACTGCTCTCCTAAAAACAGATGGGTAACACCTAAACCTCACACTCCCTGTACCTCCCCTGATCACCTCATCAAACAGGATTTTTTATTTTATTTTTTTATTTAACTAGACAAGTCAGTTAAGAACAAATTCTTATTTACAATGACGGCCTAGGAACAGTGGGTTAACTGCCTTGTTCAGGGGGAAGAACGACATATTTTTACTTTTTCAGCTTGATGATTCAACCCAGCAACTTTTTGGTTACTAGCCCAACACTCTAACCACTAGGCTACCTGCCAAGTTAGATATAATAGCGCCTTCGACAGACAGACAGACAGACAGACAAAGACTTGACGGCTAATTGAGCTAAACATTAGCTCACACAGCCTCATGTCATGTGGAAGTGTGTGACAGAGGCCACAGTGAGAAATCTGACACAGAAACACTGTGGATGTCACGTGTCCTGAGCAGCAGATCCTGTGTTTCAACAGGCTTTACGACAGGCTTTGTGTTGACAATATTATCAGATCATTCCAAATAAAAAACAGCTGTCTCCGCTGTCTCTTTTAGATAAAAGACACTCTTATCTCTCTCTGTCACCACACCACCACACACACCACACAACAAACCACACACACACCACAACACACACACACACACACACACACCACACACCACACCACACACACACACACACACAAACAACACACACACACACACACACAACACACACACACACACACAAACAAACACACACACAAATCCAGTCAGAGGGGGTAATCGTCACGTTTTACTGGCAGTATCTGCAGCTTAGTGAGTCACAGTTCTATTTTTAGCTTCCGTTATAACAAGCCGGCGCACAGATTCTACCCAGACTCAGAAGTAGCTCTTCACACGCTGGGAACACTACACATCCTGCGTATCTCTTTCTGGTCGAACACTCTCGCTTCCCAAACTTACCCGCCACGACTGATAATCAGTCAGCCGCAACCTCACCTTACAAACAGACCCCATGCGTGGCCTAATAACTTACACCACAGATAAGGGTACGAGATATGGGGTCCCCCTCCCAAAGGTTTTACTCATTAACAGAGGAATGTTTTAAAGAGTTGAACTAGTTATTTACAAGTGGACCACTAGTACCTACCCACCCCCCATTGGTGAAATTTGCTTCTATGAAAACTATGCAAATGATTCCCCTCGCTCTCTCCCTCCCCATAGGAGGTGAACTACGCTGTAACGTTGAAGTGTGAAGATTGATAAAGCAGAGGGACACGTAGAGGACAGTGTAGTGTGATAAGAGAGACAGTGTATGTGATAGTAGAGACCAATATAGTGTGATAGCAGAGAGACAGTGTAGTGTGATAGCAGAGACAGTGTATAGTGTGATAGCAGAGACAGTGTAAGTGTGAGAGCGAGAACAGTGTAGTGTAGAGCAGAGACAGTGTAGTATTGTGATAGCAGAGACAGTGAGTGTGATAGCAGACATTGTAGTGTGATAGCTAGAGACCAGGTTATAGTGTGATAGCAGAGACAGTGTAGTGTTGATAGCAGAGACAGTTAGTAGTGATAGTAGAGACAGTGTAGGTTGATAGCAGAAGACCAGTGTAAGTGTGGATAGTAGAGACGCAGTGTAGTTGAATAGCAAGACAGTTGTGTGTGGCATAGAGCATGTGGGTAGCAGAGCGTGATGTACGAGGTGTAGTGTGATGAGACAGGTGAGTGATAGCAGGAGGTATGTGTGCAAAGTAGGTGATCAGCAGTAGGGGAACAAAAGTGTAAGTGTGATAGCAGAGACAGTGTAGTGGTGGAATAGTCAGAGACAGTTAGTGTATAGCAGAGACAGTGTAGTGTGATAGCAGAGACAGTGTAGTGTGATAGCAGAGACAGTGTAGTGTGATAGCAGAGAGAGTGTAGTGTGATAGCAGAGAGAGTGTAGTGTGAGTTTCTTAACTGACAGTTGTTCTTAACTGACTTGCCTAGAAAATGTGCATATAGATCAACGGAGTGAAGCTTGTAGTAAACCTTACAATAGTGGACATCTTGCGGTAACATGATATCATCGCCGGTCCCACCCCATTCACAAGGTGCAAAGTAGTAGTAGCTAGCTGGCAGCCTGGCTAAAAACATAGCAAGTTAGCTAGCCTTTTTAGTTTACCACATCTCCATTTTATTTATTTAACCTTTATTTAACTAGGCAAGTCAGTTTAAGAACAAATTCTTATTTACAATGACGGCCTACACCTGCGAAACCCGGACGACGCTGGGCCAATTGTACGTCGCTCCTATGGGACTCCCCAATCACGGACGGTTGTGATACATGATTCCATGTGAAATAATCAGATTGATAATAAAAAATAGTTGCCGGTGTAACCTAAAACATTATCCCAGTTGGATATGCTGCTTGTGTATTCATTCCCATATCAGCTAAAAATAGAACGTCATCATGTTTTGGTCACAGAGGGGAAGAAAAGTGCATGGCTAGCTAGTCGGTTACAGCAGGTTCTACCATTTCTGTAACTAAAGCCAGACGGATTTATCAGTTGACCGATATTATCAGGCGATATTAGCCTTTTACCGATGTATTTGTATCAGTATTTAATCCATTGAAAAGGACTGATATAAAAATGCGGAGAAAACATTCTGCATAAAAAAGCTACACTAAGACTGGACATTACCACCGGGCCGACGCAACTACACCAGTCAGAGAGGAGAGTGAACTACTGTGGCCTGACGCCGGCCCTGCTGATGGTTACACAACTCGTTAAATGGCCCGCAATTTTGGGGGTAACGGCATGGTATTCAGGGCTCTATTGTCCCTCGAATCACTCTGACATCAATGCAAATGCAATCGGGAAAAATCACATCAAATACTTCATGAGTGAGGAAGAAGCAGAAAAGCCAATTGTTTTGCTATTTTATTACCCGGAGCTACAGAGAAAGGGAGAGAGAGGCATAGAGCGAGTGGGGAGCGGCCGACTGTGTAAATGTGTGGGAGTGGGAGCGCTGGAGCAGACACAGACTGGGAGAGAGAGAAAGCAACAACTATATATTGACTCACCCAAGTAGAGTTCTTCTTACCAGTTATTTTTCATCCTATCTAATTAAAAAAGTACCCGTCTTGACTGCATCAACCCCGAGAGAAGAATGCTAGATAAGATAGCTAGCTAGCTAGGCTAATTCAGGCTACATGACAAAATCTTCTCTCCCGTCCGACAAAAAACCACAATTCAAATGTTTGAGATATGACCGCATCGGTCCATGAAACCCAAACCGATCCAAATGTACACTGAACAACAATATAAAAACGCAACATGCAACAATTTCAAAGAATTTCACAATTTTACTCAGCAAACTGGATGCAGTTTATCACAGTGCCATTCGTTTTGTTACTAAAAAGCCACCTCATATACAAAATGACCCACACACTTCGACCCTTTCATCCCTAAGTCGGCTGGCCCCGCACATGAATTCTCGTCGTCCAGACCCCAACTGCTCCAGTCATCATACAAGCATTATGCTAGTAAAGTGACCGGCGCCTTCATCTCAGTTACACTGTACCAGCAGAAATTGGCTACACCACCGCAACACGCGCATACCAGCAGTGTATTCTCACTGATCACCCTAAAGCCAGAAACCTCCATTTGAACGCCCTTTCCTTCCAGTTCTCTGCTGCTAGCGACCTGGAACGCAATTGCAAAAAATCTCTGAAGTGGAGACTTTTATCTCCCTCAACAACTTACAAAATCTCTATCGAGCAGCTAACGCGATCGCCGCAGCTTACATAATAGTCCATACATGCTAAAAACTAACCCACCCAATTAACCTACCCACCCCCCATACGCTTTTATTTATTACTTTTCTGCTCTTTTCACACCAGTATCTCTTCTTCCACATGAATCATACTGATGATTTATCACTCCCAAGTTAATCTGCTAAATTGTAATTATTCGATTTATTGCCTACCTCATGCCTTTTGCACACATTGTATATAGATTCTCTTTTTTTTTCTTCTACCATGTTATTGACTTGTTTATTGTTTACTCCATGTGTAACTCTGTGTTGTCTGTTCACACTGCTATGCTTTATCTTGGCCAGGTCGCAGTTGCAAATGAGAACTTGTTCTCAACTAGCCTACCTGGTTAAATAAAGGTGAAATAAAATAAAAAAATAAAAACTGAGTTACAGTTCATAGAAGGAAATCAGTCAATTGAAATAAATTCATTAAGCCTTAATCTATGGATTTCACATGACTGGGAATTCAGATATGCATCTGTTGGTCACAGATACCTTTAAAAAAAAAAGTAGGGGCATGGATCAGAAAAGCAGTTAGTATCTGGTGTGACCACCATTTGCCTCACACAGCGCGACATCTCCTCCGCATAGAGTTGATCAGAGGGTGTTGATTGGGAACTGGAACACACGGTTGTACACGCCGATCCAGAGCATCCCAAACATGCTCAATGGGTGACATTGGTGGAGATGGTGGTGGATGAATGGCACCACAATGGGCCTCAGGATCTCGTCACGGTATCTTCGTGCATTCAAATTGCCATCGATAAAATGCAACTGTGTTCGTTGACCGTAGCTTATGCCTGCCCATACCATAACCGGACCCCACAACGTTGACATCAGCAAACCGCTCGCCCACACAACGCAATACACGCTTTCTGCCCGGTACAGTTGAAACTGGGATTCATTAATGAAGAGTACACTTCTCCAGCGTGCCAGTGGCCAAGACCCTGGTGAGGATGACGAGCACGCAGATGAGCTTCCCTGAGACGGTTTCTGACAGTTTGTACAGAACTTCTTCGGTTGTGCAAACCCACAGTTTCATCAGCTGTTCGGTGGCTGGTCTCAGACGATTCCGCAGGTGAAGAAGRCGGATGTGGAGGTCCTGTGCTGGTGTGGTTACACGTGGTCTGAGGTTGTGAAGCAGGTTGGACGTACTGCCAAATACTCCAAAACGATTTTGGAGGTGGCTTATGGGTAGAGAAATTAACATTCATTTTTCTGGCAAAAGGTCTGGTGGACATTCCTGCAGTCAGCATTCAAATTGCACACTCCCTCAAAACTTGAGACATCTGTGACATTGTGTTGTGTGACAAAACTGTACATTACAGCGTGGCCGTATATTGTCACCAGCACAAGGTTCACTTGTGTAATGATCATGCTGTTTAATCACCTTCTTTATATGCCACACCTGTCAGGTGAATGGATTATCTTGGCAAAGGAGAAATGCTCACTAATAGGGATGTAAACAAATTTGTGCACACAATTTGAGAGAAATAAACTATATTTTTTTTGCGTATGGAAACTTTCTAGGATCTTTTATTTCAGCTCATTAAACATGGGACCCATCACATGTCGCGTTTATATGTTTTGTTCAGTGTAGCATGTGGCATCAGTTCAAATCAGATTCACTCAAATGTTTTACTTGCATTACATTCTTTCTACGTTCCAAAAAAATACCTCATATTTTGTGCCAACTGACGCGTCCACTACTTCGGTGGTTGATGCCTAGTCTCCCTTATGGCTCGGATCAGGTGCCTACATATAGTACATACACCATAGACATACATCCGTCAAAAAAGCACACAAACACACGTTAGTGTTGTGTTCATCTTCTCCTTTTAATGACTGCGCTAGCTATATGGCGACTCTTCCAAGAGGATAATGGTCAGTTATTTCAGTTGGACACATTATTTTGTTATATAATTGCTCGCCTTCTCTTATTAATCGGTAAAATGACTCGGCCTCTGCACGATGGGGCTTACTGTTTCTCTTTCCGTTGTATTTTTTGAGATAAACGTCAGCTTTCTCCAACTGACGTATCTCTCCTCGGGACAGTGTTTATACCTATTACTTAATTTTTCCACTTGGCTTTTGCTTCTCTCGGCAACCAGATAACACAGCTACAGACGAGATCCTGCTCAGTGGCACGAGCGTCTCATTCTGCCTTTCATCTGTGTTCTCAGACAGCAACCAGCAGAGAGGGCCGCTAGCTCAGAGAGCCCAGCTAGAGAGGTCCAGCTCAGACAGAGGCCAGCTTGAGAGAGGCCACTCAGAGCCAGAGAGAGGCTCAGCTCAGACAGATCCAGCTCAGAGAGGCCAGCTCAGACGACCAAAAAGCCTCGCAGAAGCTCAGAGAGGCCCAGCTCAGAAGGCCAGCTCAGAGAGGCCAGCTCAGAAGAACAGCTGAGAGGCCCAGCTCAGACAGAGCCCAGCTCAGAAGACCAGCTCAGACAGAACCAGCTCAGAAGACCAGCTCAAGGGAGGCCAGCTCAGAGAGGCCCAGCTCAGAGAGGCCCAGCTCAGAACATCCAGCTCAGAGAGGCCCAGCTGCATCAGACAGACTCAAGCTCAGACAGAGCCAGCCTCAGACAGATGGCAGCTCAGACATGATCAGCTCAGAGAGGCCCAGCTCAGAGAGGCCCAGCTCAGAGAGGCCCAGCTCAGACAGATCCAGCTCAGACAGAACCAGACTCAGAGAGGCCCAGGCTCCAGAGAGGAGCTCAGGTGATCCAGCTCAGACAGATCGATCTCAGCCGTCAAGACGACAAGATCTATGCAGTCAAATATGCTTTACATTTTGTAGCATGGAAAAATGATGTCTCTTATGATCAAAACATGTTATACGTGCACGAACTGATTTAGATTTCATTCATTCTAATCAACACCCTGAAATCGCACGTGCTTAAGCGTTTTTCACTAATTAAAAGTGTTTTTGTTCTCTTGGGCATATTCGTAATGCCGGGAGCCGGAGTATCTCAGGCATACCGTAATGAACTTGTCTTAAGATAGTGTGATAGATAGCACGCATCCCTGGTTGTTGGAATCTTTTTTACATCAATCTAATCTCCGTTTACATGGGGGGAGCTGTGGGGGGCGCGTGGGTGGTGGGTGACGGTTTGTTTGAGAGGGCAGTATCGTTTGTAACATATTATGATAAGTCTTAGGGTATTTTTATCGTCACGTATTTTAGGTATAAAAAAAATATATATGTATTTGATAAAATATTGAATTTGGCCTTTACCACTATAGCCCATAGAAACCCATTGAATAACACATTCATAAATAGCAAAAAGACAGTCAAAAAATAAATCATAAGGAATAAGGTTTTGAAGTGTCTGTCCTAAATCTAGGAGATATYAAAACAAAATGGGGGGGAGGACACCCCTTTTTTGGGTGCAAAACTACCTCTATACTTCCATACATTTTTTAAACTGGTCCAAGTTACTTTCAGAGTCCCCGGTTACCTTCAGAGGAGTCCCGTGACATTTGTGGGGGTGGTAGAGCAAAACAGAGAACGCCATGGTGTTTGTGAGAGACTCCCCTTCCCATAAAAGTTTGGAAAGAGTAGTCGTTCCTAATGTTCATTGTACTTTAGAAGTGTAAATAATCTCATTTTTCAGTGTAAATAATAATACTTTATGAATTCTGTGACCAGACTCCATCCTCTAGCATATCTACTTGGTAATTTGTGGTGTTGGGATGGGGGGGAAATGGTTCTATTGAATGGTTCTATTGAACGGTTCTATTGAACGGTTCTATTGAACGGTTCTATTGAACGGTTCTAGCCCAGAATGTGGTTGAATCAGTGACAAAGCTCTATTTTTAGCAGGCTTATTTGTGGCCACCCTAGTTGGCAAAATGTCGGGACTTTTCTTTTCACAGTGAATTATTTTATTTAACCTTTATTTAACTAGGCAAATAAGTTAAAGAACAAATTCTTATTTACAATGACGGCCTAGAAGAGCCACAAGCCAGAGCAGTCCCAACCAAACACACAGACACACAGTTAGTTAACCTTTGACCCTTACCAGTTGAACATGGTCCTGGTGGAACTGGTCTCCGATCTCCCGGAGCTTACGTCCGACCCTGACCTCCGTGCTATCCTCGGTGCTATCCTCCACCCGCTCTTCATCTAGTCTCTCCTCCAATCTCCTCCTCTCCTCCTCATCATCATCGTCCTCTCTCCTACCCTCCACCTCGTCGTTCTGCCTCTCTCCCTGATCGTCCACAGGCTCAAACCGAGCTGGGTAGTGCAAACAGAATCCAGCGTTGCCTGTGGGAAGAAAAACGTATAAAGTTCAGTTGTTTTATAATGGCATGGGCTGGATTTAGCCTCTGATTCACCATCGGTTAGTGAGATATTCGGTTGACCCAAGCATAATAAACCAAAGAGTTTTGCAATTGGGTATAATAATGATTTTGGGGAGAAGGGTGTAGGGATTAGGGAGACAACAGATCTCTCCCCCTTTTGACTTTTTGAAGTGGACAGATTAGTATGGGYCTTGAGTTAGAAATGGCCCTTGACTCTGGTCTCATGACAAGCGGCTAATCTAGATTTACTGGTGGTTTTGTTTAGGTGCCAGAAAACAGAAAACACAATGCTCCTTTTGTCTGTCACCAAACACCGGCTGGCTGGCTAGGTGACTCAAAGTGTTTACTTTAGCATGCTGCCGCTGTGTCGCTGCCAGTAACACTAAAACTGGTTCTAGTTTCTTACAGTCAAATTATAGAGTACTAAAACATGAGAAACTCCCACTATAGGAGCGTGTCTGTAACCGGTAGAACTCCCTCTATAGGAGCGTGTCTGTAACCGGTAGAAACTCCCTCTATAGAGCGTGTCGGTAACCGGTAGAAACTCCCTCTATAGGAGCGTGTCTGTAACGGTAGAAACTCCCTCTATAGGAGCGTGTGGTAACCGGTAGAAACTCCCTCTATAGGAGCGTGTCTGTAACGGTAGAAACTCCCTCTATAGGAGCGTGTCTGTTAACCGGTAGAAACTCCCTCTATAGGAGCGTGTCTGTAACCGGTAGAAACTCTCTATAGGAGCGTGTCTGTAACCGGTAGAAACTCCCTCTATAGGAGCGTGTCTGTAACCGTAGAAACTCCCTCTATAGGAGCGTGTCGGTAACGGTAGAAACTCCCTCTATAGGAGCGTGTCTGTAACCGGTAGAAACTCCCTCTATAGGAGCGTGTCGGTAACCGGTAGAAACTCCTCTATAGGAGCGTGTCTGTAACCGGTAGAAACTCCCTCTATAGGAGCGTGTCTGTAACCGGGTAGAAACTCCCTCTATAGGAGCGTGTCTGTAACCGTTAGAAACTCCTCTCTATAGGAGCGTGTCGGTAACCGGTAGAAACTCCCTCTATAGGAGCGTGTCTGTAACCGTGTAGAAACTCCCTCTATAGGAGCGTGTCGGTAACCGGTAGAAACTCCCTCTATAGGAGCGTGTCGGTAA
>NW_019944862.1:23687-29742 GCF_002910315.2 Salvelinus sp. IW2-2015 | reverse complement strand
AGGGAGATAAACTCCCTCTAATAGGAGCGTGTCGCGTAACCGGTAGAAACTCCCTCTATAGGAGCGTGTCTGTAAACCGAGTAGAAACTCCCTCTATAGGAGCGTGTTCTGTAACCGGTAGAAACTCCCTCTATAGGAGCGTGTCTTACCGTAGAATCCCTCTATAGGAGCGTGTCTGTAACCGTAGAAACTCCTCTATAGAGAGCGTGTCTGTAACCGGTAGAAACTCCCTCTATAGGAGCGTGTCTGTAACCGGTAGAAACTCCCTCTATAGGAGCGTGTCTGTAACCGTAGAAACTCCCTCTATAGGAGCGTGTCTGTAACCGTTAGAAACTCCCTCTATAGGGCGTGTCGTAACCGGTAGAACCCCCTCTAAGGAGCGTGTCTGTAACCGTTAGAAACTCCCTCTATAGGAGCGTGTCGTGTAACCGGTAGAAACTCCCTCTATAGGAGCGTGTCGTGTAACCGGTAGAAACTCCCTCTATAGGAGTGTCGGTAACCGGTAGAAAACTCCTCTATAGGAGCGTGTCGGTAACCGGTAGAAACTCCTCTATAGGAGCGTGTCTGTAACCGGTAGAAAACTCCCTCTAATAGGAGCGTGTCTGTAACCGGTAGAAACTCCCTCTATAGGAGCGTGTCTGTAACCTGTAGAAACTCCTCTATAGGACGTGTCTAACCGGTAGAAACTCCCTCTATAGGAGCGTGTCTGTAACCGGTAGAAACTCCCTCTATAGGAGCGTGTCTGTAACCGGTGAGAACTCCCTCTATAGGAGCGTGTCTGTAACCGGTAAGAACTCCCTCTATAGGAGCGTGTCTGTAACCGGTAGAAACTCCCTCTATAGGAGCGTGTCTGTAACCGGTAGAAACTCCCTCTATAGGAGCGTGTCTGTAACCCGGTAGAAACTCCCTCTATAGGAGCGTGTCTGTAACCGGTAGAAACTCCCTCTATAGGAGCGTGTCTGTAACGGTAGAAACTCCCTCTATAGGAGCGTGTCTGTAACCGGTAGAAACTCCCTCTATAGGAGCGTGTCTGTAACCGGTAGAAACTCCCTCTATAGGAGCGTGTCGGTAACCGGTAGAAACTCCCTCTATAGGGAGCGTGTCTGTAACCGGTAGAAACTCCCTCTATAGGAGCGTGTCTGTAACCGTAGAAACTCCTCTATAGGAGCGTGTCTGTAACCGGTAGAAACTCCCTCTATAGGAGCGTGTCGTAACCGGTAGAAACTCCCTCTATAGGAGCGTGTCTGTAACCGGTAGAAACTCCCTCTATAGGAGCGTGTCTGTAACCGGTAGAAACTCCCTCTATAGGAGCGTGTCGTAACCGTAGAAACTCCCTCTATAGGAGCGTGTCGTAACCGGTAGAAACTCCCTCTATAGGAGCGTGTCTGTAACGCGTAGAACTCCCTCTATAGGAGCGTGTCTGTAACCGGTAGAAACTCCCTCTATAGGAGCGTGTCTGTAACCGGTAGAAACTCCCTCTATAGGAGCGTGTCGTAACCGTAGAAAACTCCCTCTATAGGAGCGTGTCTGTAACCGGTAGAAACTCCCTCTATAGGAGCGTGTCTGTAACCGGTAGAAACTCCCTCTATAGGAGCGTTCTGTAACCGGTAGAAACTCCTCTATAGGAGCGTGTCTGTAACCGGTAGAAACTCCCTCTATAGGAGCGTGTCTGGTAACCGGTAGAAACTCCCTCTATAGGAGCGTGCGGTAACGCGGTAAAACTCCCTCTATAGGAGCGTGTCGTGTAACCGGTAGAAACTACGCCCTCTAATAGGACGTGTCCCGCGTAATCCGGTAGCTTGGCTTGGTAGCTGTACTTAGTCCCAGAATAGGGATGGACAGGAACATAAAGAGATGGAGAAAGCTGGAGATAGTTGTCATAGCCCTAAACTGGATGTCGGTGACAGGGTAAAGGTCACACACTAAAAAATAAATAACATTTTAAAAAAGTGTCTAGTGTCTACGACAATCAGGGTCATAATAATTGCTGCCTGCTGATTAGAACAGTAGGCTGCGTTTACGTGTCTGAACTTTGACCCAGACGTTGAGAACAAAATGGTCACCTCTCATTGGTCTGATAAACAGGCGGAAAAGTCAGACTGTGTTACTCAACGGTTTTACGCTGTTAGAGTGATGTCACACGGATGACATTACATCACAGCACACAACCTTCTATTTCAAATGTGCGGCGTGCGTGGTGTGCGTGCGTGCGTGTGTCGTGTGTGTGCGTGTGCTGTGTGTGTGTGTGCTGTGTGTGTGTGTTTATTTTCCATTCTGTCTGTTTTTTCTCCTGAATGATATACTGTAAGAATGTGTATGAAACATGTAAAAAGCCATGAGATGACAACCTCTACTGTGACAGTGTAGAACAGCTGGATGTTACTTTAAAAAACTGTCCCGATGCCTTGGTCTAGTGGAAAACCCCTGAGTCACAATACACTACACTCACTATAACTCTCTGGACTACACCTAACCCACTAAACTGTCCTCTGTCAGTCAACCAACACGACATCATACAACGTCCTGCACACCATCATTACACCACACTATAACTGTCCTCTGGTCAGATCTAACCACACACTACACCAACACTATAACTGTCCTCTGGTCAGATCTAACCACACTACACCACCACTATAACTGTCCTCTGGTCAGATCTAACCACAATCACCAACACTAACCATCACTAACAACGTCCGTGTCCTCTGGTCAGATCTAACCACATTACACCATCACTATACATTTACATTACATTTAAGTCATTTAGCAGACGCTCTTATCCAGAGCGACTTACAAATTGGAAAGTTCATACATATTCATCCTGGTCCCCCCGTGGGAATTGAACCCACAACCCTGGCGTTGCAAGTGCCATGCTCTACCAACTGAGCCACACGGGACCTATAACTGCACAATAACTGTCCTCTGGTCAGATCTAACCACAATACACTACACCATCACTACAACTGTCCTCTGGTCAGATCTAACCACATTACACCATCACTATAACTGTCCTCTGGTCAGATCTAACCACATTACACTATAACTGTCCTCTGGTCAGATCTAACCACACTACAACTGTCCTCTGGTCAGATCTAACCACACTACAACTGTCCTCTGGTCAGATCTAACCACACTACACTACACTACACCACTACAACTGTCCTCTGGTCAGACCTGAGTCAAATACACGTCAAACGCTGTGTTTGATTCATGCATTTGAAATACACAGGGATGCTGGCCCATTTTGACTCCACTGTTTCCCACAGTTGTGTTAAGTTGGCTGGATGTCCTTTGGGTGGTGGTCCATTCTTGATACACACAGGAAACTGTTGAGCTTGGAAAAACCCAGCAGCGTTGCAGTTCTTGACACAAACCGGTACGCCTGACACCTACTACCATACACCATTCAAAGGCACTTCAATGTGTTGTCTTGCCCATTCACCCTCTGAATGGCACACACACACAATCCATGTCTTAACTGTCTCAAGGCTTAAAAATCCTTCTTTAACCCGTCTCCTCCCCTTCATCAACACAGATTGAAGTGGATTCAACAAGTGGRTTCAATAAGAGATCATATCTTTCACCTGGTCATGTCAATGTCATGAAAAGAGCAGGTGTTCCTAATGTTTTATACACTCAGTGTAGGTTTGATGATACGTGTTATGTGTGGTAGTGGTTTTTACCATGGAGCAACATTCTGGCCTGGTGATTGTCCTGCACCCCACAGGMCAAAGTGTTGTTGTTGTGGCCTTGTGGAACCATGATGTTGTGTCCTTCTGACCGTGGGACAATGGCATTGGG
The DNA here is from genome assembly GCF_002910315.2 of Salvelinus sp. IW2-2015. Taxonomy (NCBI): domain Eukaryota; kingdom Metazoa; phylum Chordata; class Actinopteri; order Salmoniformes; family Salmonidae; genus Salvelinus; species Salvelinus sp. IW2-2015. Next base: position 25,941 of record NW_019944862.1, on the reverse strand, counting down.
TCCGGTCGACATCTGTGWWGACCTGTCCTGGGTGTCCCCTCTGTCCCTGGTGTCTCTGGACCCTCTGCTGTCCCTGGTGTGGWACTTGATGTCCCTGAAGSGGATGCCCCAGCACTGTGAGGCAGYATGCTGAAGAGACATGTCCTCCTCCTCATCATCCATTGGGAGCCTCAGCGGTAGTCTCCCTACAGGAGAGAGGAGCACTTTAGGACAGGTTGCGTGTGTGTGTGATTGATATAAAGGTCCTCCTCCTCATTAATCAGGACAACCTCAGCACGTAGTCTCCCTACAAGAGAGAAGACATGGGGGGAACTTTAGTGTCTGTGACAGAGACATGGGAGGAACTTTAGTGTCTGTGACAGAGACATGGGGGGAACTTTAGTGTCTGTGACGGAGAACATGGGGGGAACTTTAGTGTCTGTGACAGAGACACGGGGGGGACCTTTAGTGTCTGTGACAGAGACATGGGGGGAACTTTAGTGTCTGTGACAGAGACATGGGGGGAACTTTAGTGTCTGTGACGGAGACATGGGGGAACTTTAGTGTTGTGACAGAGACATGGGGGGGAACTTTAGTGTCTGTGACGAGAACATGGGGGGAACTTTAGTGTCTGTGACAGAGACAGGGGGGGGACCTTTAGTGTCTGTGACAGAGACATGGCGGGGGAACTTTAGTGTCTGTGACAGAGACATGGGGAGAACTTTAGTGTCTGTGACACGGAGACATGGGGGGAACTTTAGTGTCTGTGACAGAGACATGGGGGGGACATTTAGTGTCTGTGACAGAGACATGGGGGGAACTTTAGTGTCTGTGACAGAGACATGGGGGGAACTTTAGTGTCTGTGACAAGACAAGAGACATGGGGGGAACTTTAGTGTCTGTGACAGAGACATGGGGGGAAGCTTTAGGTCTGCTGACAGAGACACTGGGGGGAAACTTTAGTTCTGTGACAGAGACATGGGGGAACTTTAAGTGTCTGTGATAGAGACATGGGGGGAACTTTAGTGTCTGTGATAGAGGACATGGGGGGAACTTTAGTGTCTGTGACAGAGACATGGGGGGAACTTTAGTGTCTGTGACAAGACATGGTGGGATACATGTGTGTTACTGTAAATGCACGTGGAACATAACTTTGGCGACCTTTTGCTCAATAGCAATCAAGCATTAGTTCTAAAAGAGCTGCTGAACTTGAGGAAGTGGACTTGATGGAATTATTCATCATTAGACATTCATAACAGGTGCAAAAACACATGGTGATGTGTGGTAATACCACACCACAATCACTTTAAAAAAACACCACCATTCTCAAACCAGTTTTAAAATGAAGCCTGATTCCTGGAGTTTGTGAGCCTTCCCAGTGTATGGGACCTAGCATAAGCCTGGAAAGGCTGCTCTCAATATGCCATCGCTCATTACATACATTACACACACAACACACACACACACACACGACCACACACACACACACACACACACACACACACACACACAACACACACAACACAACACACACACAACACACAAACACACACACACACACACACAACACACACACACACACACACACACACACACACACACACACCAACACACACACACACTGTGTGAATTGAGCAGAGCTGTTTCTTGATAAAAGTGTGAGCCAACAATAAGAGTGCCAACAGATCTGGCCCACTTAACGCTACCTAAACGCTCCCTTTCCCAGGTGAAACCAGAGTTCCTGCTGAAACTCCAAAGCGCCGCCACACGAAAGCCACGAGCTTCCTGGAGCGGAAAGAAAAACAAAACAAGTTCACTGCACACTCCCTCCTTTCTCCCCCTCCCTCCCTTCCCCCCTCCTTTCTCTTCCCCCTCCCTCCCTCTCCCCTCCCCTTTCTCTCCCCCCCCTCCCTCCCCTCCCCTCTCTCCCCCTCTCTCTCTCTCCCTCCCTCCCTCCTCGCTCTCCCCCCCTCCCTTTCCTCCCCCCCTCCCTCCCCCCCCTCCTCTTCTCTCCCCCCCTCCTCTCCTCCTCTCCCTCTCCCTCTCTCCTCTCCCTCTCCCTCCTCTCTCCCCCTCCGCTCTCTCCCCCCACTCCCTCGCTCTTCTCCCTCCTCTCCCCCCTCCCTACTCTCGTCTCCCCCTCACCTCCCCTCTCCTCTCCCTCCCTCATCTCCCCTCCCTCCCCCTCTCTCCCCCCTCCCTCTCTCTCCCCCACTCCTCGCTCCTTTCCCTCCCTCTCTCTCTCTCTCCCCCAAGCCCCCCTTACGTACAAAAC
>NW_019944862.1:15745-19122 GCF_002910315.2 Salvelinus sp. IW2-2015 | reverse complement strand
TACGGTAAAAAGTCCCGTAAAATGTAGCTCAGATACATTTGCATCTTTGCTCAAATGCATGTAACGCCTGACAAAATTCCAGAAATGCATGGTTATGACATCTAGTCTACAGGGTGACCAAGGTGGTTCCTAAATCGGCTTCTTAAAATGACTCTTTACATATGGATACATGGAAATCACGTTCTGGTCACCAAGACAACACTGACATATGGATACATGGAGATCACCTTCTGGTCACCAAGACAACACTGACATATGGATACATGGGGATCACGTTCTGGTCACCATGACAACAATGAGACAGACAACACTGAGACAGACAACACCGGGACAGACAACACCGAGACAGACAACAATGAGACAGACAACACCGAGACAGACAACACCGAGACAGACAACACCGAGACAGACAACACCGAGACAGACAACACTGAGACAGTTATATTATTTAAAATTGTGTCTGTGAGTAACATTTTTATTTATTTTTTTACTCACCAAATGTTTTAGATTCTGTCATAAAGATGTTCAACGTCATTATTTTTTTATGTTGTTTTTTTCCATCTTGTAAAATATATACAAACATGCATAAAAATTTAAAATAAATTTAATTTAAATGTATGGCAAACAAAAATAATTGGCCAAATCATATTGTAGTGAAAAAAATGTTTAATTACAATATGATTTGGCCAATTATTTTTGTTTGCCATACATTTAAATTTAATTTATTTTAAATTTTTATGCATGTTGGTATATATTTTACAAGACATTTCCAAACACATTATGATGATGAGTGGTCACCCTGTGCAGTGTTTCAGCTGGATACCTTGCTTTGGCAGGGTGGTGGCGCAGAGTTACCGTAATGCGTACTTATGCAAATGATACCCGATGAAGCACTACTAGGCACTTTCCTATGGTATGCTACAGCAAGTGTAACTTCAGATACTATGAACATGATACAACTAGTAAGTAAACCACGCTGACAGTGAGCAGAAGGCTGGCACAGGGTTACACACACACACACACACACACACACACACACACATGTTGTGTTGTGAGAGAGATATACATGGAGATCACCTTCTGGTCACCAAGACAACACTGACATATGGATACATGGAGATCACGTTCTGGTCACCATGACAACCACTGACATATGGATACATGGAGATCACGTTCTGGTCACCAAGACAACACTGACATATGGATACATGGAGATCACGTTCTTGGTCACCATGACAACACTGACATATGGATACATGGAGATCACCGTTCTGGTTACCAAGACAACACTGACATATGGATACATGGAGATCACGTTCTGGTCACCATGACAACACTGACATATGGATACATGGAGATCCCTTCTGGTCACATGACAAACACTGACATATGGATACATGGAGATCACGTTCTGGTCACCAAGACAACACTGACATATGGATACATGGAGATCGCGTTCTGGTCACATGACAACAATGAGACAGACAACACTGAGACAGACAACACTGGGACAGACAACAATGAGACAGACAACACCGAAGACAGACAACACGAGACAGACAACACCGAGACAGACAACACTGAGACAAGACAACACTGAGACAGGACAACACTGAGACAGACATCAATGAGGACAGGACAACACCGAGACAGACAACACCGAGAACAGACAACACTGAGACAGACAACACTTGAGACAGGACAACACGACGTTGAGACAGACAACAACCGAGACAGACATCAATGAGACAGAAAAAACACCGAGGACAACAACACCGAGACAGACAAACACTGAGACAGACATCAATGAGACAGACAACACCGAGACAGACATCATGAGACAGAAAACACCGAGACAGACAAACACCGAGAACAGACAACACTGAGACAGACAACACTGAGACAGACAACACTGAGACAGACATCAATGAGACAGAAAACACCGAGACAGACAACACCGAGACAGACAAAACTGAGACAGACATCAATGAGACAGACAAACACCGAGACAGACATAACAATGAGACAGACAACACGAGACAACAACACTGAGACAGTTATATTATTTAAATTGTGTCTGTGAGTAACATTTTTATTTATTTTATTTCACCAAATGTTTTAGATTCTGTCATAAAGATGTTCAACGTCATTATTTTTTTTATGTTGTTTTTTCCATCTTGTAAAATATATACCAACATGCATAAAAATTAAAAATAAATTAAATTAAATGTATGGCAAACAAAATAATTGGCCAAGTCATATTGTAGTGAATTTTTTAAAAAATTACAATATGATTTGGCCAATTATTTTTGTTTGCCATACATTTAAATTTAATTTATTTTTAATTTTTATGCATGTGGTATATATTTTACAAGACATTTCCAAACACATTATGATGATGAGTGGTCACCTGTGCAGTGTTTCAGCTGGATACCTTGCTTTGGCAGGGTGGTGGCGCAGAGTTACCGTAATGCGTACTTATGCAAATGATACCCGATGAAGCACTACTAGGCACTTCCTATGGTATGCTACAGCAAGTGTACTTCAGATACTATGAACATGATACAACTAGTAAGTAAACCACGCTGACAGTGAGCAGAAGGCTGGCACAGGGTTACACACACACACACCACACACACACACACACAACACACACACACACACACACGCACCACACACACACGCACACACGCCACGCACGCACGCACGCACGCGGACAGGCATGCCAACTTCACTGCACGGTCACAGGGGCTGAGACTGCAGAGGAGAGAGTTCCCTCTGCTGTTCAATCTGTGCACTGGGCCCTCTTCCACATCTCTCTCCTTTCTCGCCTCTCTGTCTTCCACATCTCTTCCCTTTCTCGCTCTCTCTGTCTTCCACATCTCTCTCCCTTTCTCACTCTCTCTGTCTTCCATCTCTCTCTCTTTCTCACTCTCTCTGTCTTCCACATCTCTTCTCTCTTTCTCGCTCTCTCTGTCTTCCACATCTCTCTCCCTTTCTCGCTCTCTCTGCTTCCACATCTCTCTCTCTTTCTCGCTCTCTCTGTCTTCCACATCTCTCTCCCTTTCCGCTCTCTCTGTCTTCACATCTCTCTCTCTCTCTTTTCTCTGTCTTCCACATCTCTCTCTCTTTCTCGCTCTCTCTGTCTTCCACATCTCTCTCTCTCTCTCTTCTCTGTCTTCCACATCTCTCTCTTTCCGCTCTCTTGTCTTCCACATCTCTCTCCCTTCTCGCTCTCTCTGTCTTCCACATCTCTCTCTCTCTCTCTTTCTCTGTCTTCCACATCTCTCTCCCTTTCTCCCTCTCTCTGTCTTACACATTCTCTCTCCTTTCTCACTCTCTCTGTCTTCCACATCTCTCTCCCTTTCTCACTCTAA
>NW_019944862.1:0-15720 GCF_002910315.2 Salvelinus sp. IW2-2015 | reverse complement strand
CACTGGGCACGAGTGGGGACATCACAACACACACACACACACACACACACATGCGATGCCATTGGGGGGCAAGGTTGACGCACACCGGCAATACACGTACACGGACCGCACATGCCACACAGACGCACACCGCATCAACGCTACTGTCTGACCTCCCTTCGGAGCACTGAAAGCCGCACTTCGCCCACGCCCAAAACCGCGACAGTTACATCGCCCTAAGGTTCCTGTACTACTGGCAATCGCTGGCCCCCAGTAGCCAGCCGCTGGAGGACTTGCACGCAAGGTGGACGGAGGTGATTCTCCCTCTGCTGTGTCAGAGTGAGTCTGTGACCTGAGTGACCCCTCCTTCCACAAATCTCTCGTCTTCTCTCTCTTCTGGTCTCCTCACTTCTCCCCTTTCTCGCTTCTCTTCCACATCATCTCTCTCTCTTTTCCTCTCTCGGTGTGTCGTCTCTCTGTCTTTCCACATTCTCTCTCCCTTTCTACACCTTCTCTTCTGTGCTTCCACATCTCTCTCTCTTTCTCCTCCTCTCTCTGTCTTCCACCTCTCTCTCTCTTTCTCCGTCTCTCTGTCTTCCACATCCTCCTCTCCTTTCTCGCTCTCTCTGTCTTCCACATCTCTCTCTCTTTCTCGTCTCTCCTCCTCTCCCTGCTTCCCTCTCTCTGTCCCTTCTCTCTCTTCTCCCTCTGCTCTTCCCATCTCTCTCTCTCTCTTTCTCTGTCTTCCACATCTCTCTCTCTTCTCGCCTCCTCTCTCTCTTCACATCTCTCTGTCTCGCTCTTCACTTGCTGGTCTTTCCGGAGCATCTCCTCTTTCTTGCTGCTCTCTACTGCTTGTGCGTCCTCACTACATGCTCTAGCCCGTTCTCCGACATGCTACCTCCCTGATCATTACCCCGAGTCACATCTGCGTCTTTCTTCTCTCCTCTTGTCTGCTGTCTTCCCACTCTCTCTCCCTTTCTTTCTCCTCCTCTGTCTCTCACACGACACCCTACGTTCCTCCCCTCTCCACTCTCCCTCATTACTTCCAGCATCTCTCTCCCTTTTCACACCTCACCTCCATCGTCTAGTCTCTTCCACCATTCTCTAGCGTCTCTCTCCCAGCGAGTCGCTCCTTTTTGCCAGAAGAGGGTCAACGTCTCATTAGAGTTTCGCTGGGCGCCCTTGCCACGCACTCTTCATACACCCGCTCAGGTGGCACGCCTGTCGTGGTCTCGGTCAGTGGCGCACAGTTGGCTTGCATTCCAGTTCCGGAAGGAAGGTGCCACCACGCCATCCAAGCCACTCCTGTGGCGCGTCTCCCAGAAAAAGAGCCCTGTACGACAGCTCTCCTTCTCCACTTCGCACTTTGCGGCCGCACTCAGAGAATGCCTGGTCTAAATGGCGTGTGCTGTATTTCCCGCCGTCTCGAGTTAACCACTTCACGTACTCCTGGGCGAGCACACGCACACAGGCACCTATTTGTGCGCGTTTGTCATGGAAAAACACAAAAGATGTGCCACATTGTAGATTCAACTGCTCCTCCGCGTACTCACGTCCTTAAAAGGTGTCCTGATTTTCCAGTGTCCCTGGTAACCAACTCAGTGATTTCGGCTATGGCACCACGCACCTAAGGCTCTACATATCTAACTGAGTAGACGCAAAAAGCTTTTAAAACGTTTTCTTTCAGTCAGTCAGTAACGATGTCAAAGGTGCCAGTCCTACGTGCAAAATCGCACACCGCCGCCGTGGAATTTGTGGGCCGACCTGCTTCGTCTGTCCAGGCATCCTGAGTTCTTTGAGGCTGGAAACCTCCGCGAACCAGCTCTAACGCTCAGCCGTGCCAACCTAGCGTTTCTCATCGTGTTGCAGGCGCACACACGTGCCGGACCCATCGGTGGAGCTGCGCTATGGCAACTGCTCGTCGTCTAGACCCAAGTACGGTCCAGAACTCGTATAATCCTGGAGAGCCAACTCCATAGATTAGCGTAACCCATCGTTACAGATCCTGTCTGCACTATCACAGTCGAGTGTCGTAGTTCCACTATGTCCGCGCGTCTCGAATGTACCCATTCCGTATTCTAGCACAGTTATTACCGCACTGTTTCTGACGAGCACATCTACCAGATTTTCTGCCTCTAAGCGTGTCCTCGATTCAATCTCTGCGCGACATACCGTACCTGGCGCTTCAACACCCCCAGCTCATTCATGGAGCGCCGCCGCGTCTGTAATCCTCGAGCCATTTAAGAGGAACGTACCGCGATCCGTCAAGTGCACTACAGCCAATGCTTAGAAGCCCAATCTTGTCAGTCATGCTGCCAGCAGCCCGCAATTGCTTAGGAACCGCCCATGCCAAGTCAGGAAGTGGTCGTGCCAGTAAAAGCCGGCCAGCCTCACAGTTCAGGGCTAAAGCATGCCATCAGGAAGCCCGCCAGCCAGCTCCAGGAGCTAGCCAGAGACACTAGCCGAGGCTTAGTCTCAGAGGAGCATTGCCAGATAGCGCTCGACCAAGCCAGTCAAGGAAGCTGACAGAGCCGAACCAGCCGGTAGAAGTCAGAGGAGCGAGGCGCATGAGTCCGCTCAGCCAGTCAGAGGAAGTTAGCAGCTGACCATGATGCTACGCCTAGACACTCTATATTGTCTATGTAACTGACACATTCCAAGTTCGATGAGCTGTCCCTGACACAGCTTCAAAATGTTGAAGACCTATGCCATCCCCCAAGTCAATGCGATTTCTGCCTCTGCCCAAGTGATTGACGAGTACTAGCGACCCTCCAGTTCATGAGCTGCCCTTTACAGCGTTCATGTACATCAGCCCATACCACCCCAACAAACTCTAGCACTACTGTGTTTTATGCTTATCTTCGCGTAACAGTCGAAGAGAGCTTGCCAAAAGAGCGCGCCAGCCACATCAGCACACATCATGGCGATTGCACCAGATTGCGCAGACACCAAAGCAACCATTGTGCTGACTAGTGCGAGTGTAGGCCGAGCTCATTAGTGTTCTTCCGAGCTCATTCCCGATCGCGACCTCGCCACATCACAAGATCAAATTTGCACTAACCACCTCCTACGTAACCATTCGTCCTTAGATGGACGCTGTCCTCCTACGTTCATAGAAAATGGCACAAGCACAGGGAAAGAGACCTCAAACCTTAAAACATAGACCTCACATCAAACAATTAAATATAACAATTATGAGACAACATAACAGGACTACCCCCACCAGGTAGTCTATCATGACAGCATTAGTTCGTTCCATCGACACTTCGAAGGCGTCATGAGCTGCTCCCGTTAAGCAGTCAAACAACCTCTGTGATGCTGCCCTTACGAGGTTGCCGTATTCTTTTGCCAGGAACTGTGGCCCTACAGTTAGCATGACTAAGACGGCCACACTTCAAGCTCCGGAGCTATGGTCTACTCAGTCCAGGAGCCTACCACTCAAGTCTCAGCGGAGCTGGCCCACTCAGTTATGCCTGCGAGCTGTTCTCACTCTTACCGAGAGAGCGTATCTCATTCCGTGCCTCGAGCCTAGTCCCCTCTGTGCCTTGAGCTGTCCCTCCTTCCTGGTCAATGAGGTATGGTCGCCACTCTCTGGCTCCTGAGCTACCCTCTGTCCTATGTGAGTAAACTCACACTCATACTGTACCAGAGGCGTACCTCTCGTGGCTCGTGGTTAGGTTACTACTCTCCTTAAGAAAGTGACCACCGTGTGGGGCGCCCAGTTTGCGACGGAGGATTTCGCATGACGGCCCAACCGGTCAGGGGTCGTGGGCGAGGGAGTCGCTCCACTCAAGAAGGGGACAGACCCATATCGGAGGAGACACTGGGGAGACAAAAGGACAAGGCGAGGTGCGTGGTAGTTGGTCGACCGCTCCTTTTCCGAATCCTGCGCCGAGAAAGCCGCTCCACCGTCGGAGCAATGAAAGTTGCGCCATCTCCAGACCCTCCTTCCTTGCGTATAGCTGACGTGTGGTAGCATTGTACTTTGCTTTTGTTCATTCAGGTAGTGTGACAGGTCCGGACATCCTCGACGTAACGGGGGGGTTGCTCACTGGTATAACGTTTCTTCCTAGCGCAACCAGAGTACTTAATTATAATCATACTGGAATGTTTTGTGCTTAGGTTTGTCCAGCTGGTTATTTAATATTTGTACAGGTTTCAGTGAAACGTGAGCCTGTGGAGATTTTAGGGAGATTTTCTATTGTTGGTAACTGTGCTACGTTTGGTCCTGTTATTCTGTGTTCCATAGCCAGTGGAACTTCCTTGAATCTCATGGAATCTCAAAAGGCAGAGCAACGGCAGCTGGTAATCCCGTTGATCCTGTGCATATAGAGACAGCAATCACTACCTCACTCCGCTCCTGTAGTTTACTGCGTGAAGTGGGCATCTTTTGTGGAACGCTGAGCGATTGCTGACTCCTGTGTGTTTGCCTGGCCACCAGCATAGGCCTGTTACATCGGACTTTCTATGTCTCTAACGATTTGTCTATTTGATCTGGTCTCTCTATGTGTAGGTTGTCACTCTGGTTCGCTGGTTGGCTCACTATGTCATCCTCATAGATTGATAGACACGCGATTGTGGGACACAACTATGCCTTCACTGGCCGACATGTCACACTACAAATTCGCGTTCCTCTCACTGTCTGTCTCATCGACGCGTGCGGAAAAGACAAAAAAGCTGCCTATACCCTAAGCGTTGTTATAACGTAGATATTTAGACCGTGGTACGTATAATATCATCATAGTCTGTACGTACGAACAGGTGTAGCTTCAGAATGACTCTATTTGTCAGTCCTGTGCATAAGAATAGCGAATAGCGAAAGAGTTCTAGTGACACTGATAAACAAGCGCTATTGCTGACACATCTCGGCCCTCTGCGAAAGTACACACACCACAACAGTTACAACTGCTGTAATATTTGTAGGAAGATTAGCATGAGGATAAACATTCGAACTACTCTTCCCAAAATTTATGCGCGCGATCACCACGCCCGATAAAAATCAATTCTTCCATCGGTATCAATTCTTATGCACTCACAACAAACCCTCTTGCAAAGAGCTAAGTCCGTCTCCTTTAGTCTAGTGTTAGATGGGGTGAATCGCCCAATGTCTTCATATTTTACCGCAACAATAGCTTAGTCGGGGTTTTTATCAATATCCAGAGTTCAACTTAAGTTGAATTAAACTCCTAAACACTATCTTTAATTGGGCCCATAGTCAAGAGATGTGAATCACAGCACAAAATGTAAATCAAAATCGTATTTTTCTAAACAACAGTGATGTGTAGAAACAAGCAGGAACAACACGATCCGAACTTTCATTCTAGTTCAGTCACAATCAATCAATTATTCTATCATATCATCGTGCCGAAAAGACCATAACTGGACGCAGTGGAGATTATCTTTCAATTTTGATATAAAATAATTTCAATTAGCATGTGGGAACCAATCTAGCCACGGTTAGTACAATTCACTCTAGTGCCGACTCCTTTATGATCATATTGTGTGCCAGCTGAGCTCGCGAGGAGGCTTATTTTACTGTAAACAGGAAAGCGCGTTTAAGCGACTAGCAAATTATCCATCATCAACTACACAACACTACTGGAGACCAATAAGCCAGGACACCACGTCACACATAAGCTAAAACATTCACCACAACATTCACAACTACACACTACTAGCACGACAACCAATCCGCAGGATAGAGTCCAGCCGTTCAAGTGACATTTTCATTCCATACTGGCACTTCATGGATTTTACAAGAACCATGGGGTGTCCCTTACGTCAGCTGAACAGCACATTACCATCAATATCTTGGCCAATACAAGGAGAATCTATACAAAACTTGTAAAGTTGTATTTATATATACACAACTCCTTTAGGCCAAATCTAATTCAAGTCCTAAAGGATAGTTGAGACGCTAACACGGTCCGACAAAAATGTAATTAGTTTCATACTTCAGCGTTTTGTGTTGATGGGCCAATGGATGACTACTGGTCAAGTTTACTGACGCTGTTAAGTCAAACAGTTTCTGCCTAGTGACATTGCTATGCTTGATATTCACGCAATATTGGTAGTTCTCTTTTCTTAAAACATCAGTTGCTAAATTATCCTAGTGTTACTCTGCCTCAGATAGGCTGATGAAATGTGTAATGTGACCAGGTGCAGTGCTCTGTAACCTCATTAAAGACAGTAGTTTTTTCTTTACCACTACTTTCTTCTGTTTTTCAAAGTTATCTATTCTTGAGTATATAAATCGCCCAATCCGCCCCAAACAGGATGTGTAGCGGCTAAATTTAAAAATAATGTGTTAATGGTACAAAAATTCACTCTTAACAACGGTGCATCTGTATCCATTCAAATATATGTTTGGTTCTGCGCGTTGTGTGTGTGACACATGGTACACGCCCTAAAAATTTAACACCATGTTCTAATTCATTTAAAAACTACGCTATTCTGTACGTAAACGATGAAATATCAAGCTGTGTTGTTGTCTGTTTGAAGACAGCACTAGCTACTTCACCTCTTAGCTTTTCTCTAAACCGGATTTCAAGAGTTTTACTGATTTGTGTGCATTAGTTATTTATTCTCATATATTTAACATTTTTCAACTCTTATTTGTCTCTATTTAAACTAGGCCAAGTCAGTTTAATTTAAGTATCTCTTAGTCTAGGTGTGAAGAAACTCAAAAACCCGTTTTCTTCTAATGATTATTGCTAATTAGGGAACAGTGAGCCCCTAGGGAAAACAGATGGTGCTGTTAAGTTGGTTTGGTTCTCCAAATGACCACTCTGACTATAGGTGTCTTCGAAAGGAGTTAGTGCGAGTCTTGTTAGCGTACTTCATGATGTCATAGTCATACTAGGAGACTGTGAGCGCGAGACAAACCATTATAAATCTATACCGCAAGTTTACAAAGATTCCGTGTACATAAAACATAATACGGTCTACACTACTCTCTATTATTAATCATCTTTTGTCTTGAGTCACTCAAAACTACGCGTCTTTGAGCTCGTAATATCTCTCAGTGCTGTAGAAAATGTGATTATGTTTTAATTAGATCCTCGTGCCTAATATGTAACTGGTTTCATAAGCGTTTCACCGTAGTGTACATACTAGTTAGTGAGTTAGATTCATAACTTTTGGTTCTCATTTGGATTCCAAATGCTTACATGTCTATCTTCTAACGGAACATGTTCCTTTCGTTGAGACAATTTCTGAAAGCTAGTCTCGCATGATCGGAAGCTCTCAAGTCGATTCTTCTCATACCAATACCATTCGACTGGTTGACTAATGCCAATTGAATCAGGCAACATGACATCAACACAAATTTTAGTGACAATCTTTCTGACTGGCACACTATATTCGTCAACCCACTCTATAGATTCACACGTAAAAAGAGGTTCTGTGAAACTCACTACCTTAAATCTTACTGAGGCACAACTCAACTTTCTGTAAATCTTTACTATTCTTCATCATAGACATGATTGCAAATTACAGTCCGAGAGTCATCAGAACAACTCTACATAACATCTGTGACGCGAGAATCTTCAAAAAACTTAAGTCAAAACGCTATACATGGCTTTTGCAGTAAACACCCATCAAGCATTTATCGGAGTCTGTTCTTCATTTACTTTAAAAACCAGAAATTGGAAAGTAGGTATGCGAAAATCTCTACTAGCCGGTTCTTTATGTAGAGTCAATTATTTTTTTTAAATATACCTTTCCATACTCCTCATGGCGTTTATATCTCTCCCACCATTGAAATGCATTGGGGACGGCTTCAGAAATACTTAAATTAATGTGTATAGTTTCATAAAGATACTAAATTTTGCCATAGTTAAAAACACATAACTTATTCTCTCCAAGACAATCATCTAGCTAGATTTTTTTAAAAGAGCTTTATATGACGGAGCCGCGATCAACTCCTTGGTGGAAAAACTTACAAGGTCACAATCTTAGATTTGTGTATTTATCATTTTATAATAGTGAGTTCTCTCAAGCAAGCCAAACCGTTTTAAGGTAAGGAGACGGTTTTTAAGCTCTTGGAAAATAATAAAGAAAATATCAGAGTACATTGATTTGGATTGAAAGATTTAACAAAGTATTGTCCAACGGCGGACCCAAGGGGCTTTATAAAAGCTCTTGTAAAAAAAATTATGTTTGTGTTCCAGACCGAGGTAGTGCGTCCCAACTACTCAGGATGTAAAATGAGACTTGATTGTGCTTAACTTGTTAATAGGTTTGCGAATATAAGGCATTATGTTCTCAAAACACTTTGGCATTGAATCTTAGTGACAATATTAGTTTGTGACCAAACCGATTTATTTGTCTCTAACACCCAAGTGAATAAACAATTGTGTTCAATGGGGAAAAACGCCTCTTTTCGATGCGGCTTAACGATAACAAACCCGGTTATCGTTTTATGATCCTGATGTGCATTGGAAAATTATTGGTTGTTCTCACGTTATTAGATACCAAAGCCCATAAATTATCGATCTAGAACCTATCTTCCGCTTATGCTCCCGCAGTAAAGTGATAAAACGAAAGCTTGTCGCTATCTTAGGCGCTCCCATCTACACCTCATTTTATGTTGCGAGATGTCTTCAAGAATCTAACGTTGTGCTCCTAATTGCAAGAAAATTGGTCGTGCAAATGAGTTTTGTCCAAGTATATATATGAGAACTTTTTTTAACTATAACATTTAAATTTGCTCTCTCTGTCTTCCACATTTCTCTCTCTCTTCCACCTCTTTATTGCCAGAAGGTAAAGTCATAAGGTGGGCTGTATACCCAGGCACCTGCTGTTGTGACAGGCTATGGGAGAATGCGGTAAAAGAGCATCATTGGCACAGCCTGTCTAAATGTGTGTATTTTCTAATTACCATGAAATTGGTTTGAAAAAAAATTATAATTCCTAATCATGTCTAATTATTGGATATGAAATAGGTTACAATCTAAAAAAAAAAGGCTTTTAAAAACGTTTTTCTTCATAATTCAAAGTCATCCTAGAAATCGGGGTGAATTTGGGGGCATGTGGTGCTAGTCTGGGGAACCACATTAGCCTACATTCATCTGTTGAGGCAACCTGGACCCAGGGGTAGACGTAACATAGTAAACGTATATCCGGGACACTCAAATTAGTATATGTTACATTTCGTATAGTATGTATTCATTTGTGGATGTCCATTACCCATTAAGTATTACATGTTACGAATTACAATTTGTTATGATATGTTACTAATGGCAAATCGTACAATATGAATTTGGYAACGTACGATATGCTACAAATTCCAATTTGTTGTGGCTAATGTTAGCTAGGTGGCTAAAGCTAACATTAGCTAACATGCTAAATAGTTGCTAAGTAGCTAAAAAAGTAGTAAGTAGTTTCAAAGTTGCTAATTATATATATTTTTAAAATGTTGAACGTGCTAAAATTMGAACACACAAACTTTGGCTTGCTAGACATAAGCGTTACATGCTTACACATCCACCCCAACAAACTACACTACTTGTGTTTTTGCTTATTTGGATAGGGATAAGTACAAACACATTGACACATTGAACAAACAATGGTCTGATGCATTGCACTATAGTGTTTCTAGCTCACGCCCCCCCCKKAAAAAAAWTCWAAATCAACACTCGTCCTTAGATGGACTTTAATGAAAACAGGGAAAAATAAAATTAAATGACATAATCAAACAATTATAATAAAATAACATAAGATAACACACCGTAGTTCATACATGATTGTACTGTTGGAGCTGTAGAAACCAGTTTTGTGCGTTTCTTTCGAATGTACTAAACATGTTACAACAGATTATGTTCTTCTGATAAGATTGTTCCGTGCATGTTCTCCTC
The DNA here is from genome assembly GCF_002910315.2 of Salvelinus sp. IW2-2015. Taxonomy (NCBI): domain Eukaryota; kingdom Metazoa; phylum Chordata; class Actinopteri; order Salmoniformes; family Salmonidae; genus Salvelinus; species Salvelinus sp. IW2-2015. The sequence continues at coordinate 5,881 of NW_019944862.1, read as the reverse complement.
TGAAGGTATAGGACTGGCCTATAGCGGTTTTATATAGAGGGACCCTGCAGTTTCCCCTGGTGGACATTCCAGTCCGTTGCAGCTTCTGGTCAGGGATTCAGGGGAAGACCATCGAGACACTTAAAGACAGGCTTCACGTTTGAAAATCTGATGAAGTGTTCAAAGCTTTGTACATTGTATACATTTTTTCATGATGTGACAGCGATGTGCTACGGGTCCAGTATTTTCAGCGCACTATATCATACTAATTTGAGTGTCCCGGATTTATATTTACTATATTATGTACATTTACGTAATTTAGTTGACGCTCTTATCCATAGTGACTTGCTCAAGGGCACATCAACAGATCCCCCCCCCCTCGAACCAAGCTCTTAACCGCGATGCTACCTGCCGCCCAACATGTCTAGTCTATGAGACCATGCTGGTTGAGGTTCGCGTGGCAGACAGGCTGCCATGGGCCATCATTCTGGCAAGTAAACAAACCGTTTATGGTTCTGAGTGCGAAGCAAACTGCAAATATGTTATAACGTGATATTGACGTACGATAAACATAGTGTCGTGATTTAGCTTTGAACATTGTAGCGAAAACAATGAATGACAGTGAATGACTTGCGGCACACTCTTGAAAGTACACACACACACACACTGCAATGGTTAATGATGAGGAAAACGTCATTAATTTATCCCGTGCCGCGAAATCATTCCCATCTCAATTTGATATCAGTCGCGCGAGTTGGGACGCCCAACTCCCTTGTTGTCGGGTTTTTATCAATTCCAGACATAAATCCAAAACATTCTTACTAAATGTGAATCACAGCACAAAATGTAATCTAAAATCGTATTTTTCTAAACAACAGTGATGTGTAGAAACAAGCAGAACAACCGATCCGAACTTTCATTCTATTCAGTCACTCAATCAATTCATTATCCGCCAAAATAGGCTAATTTTCATTGATTAAAAAATGCATTAATTAAATCCTTTAATTAAAGGCCCTCCTTGATTGCGCTGCCTGGAGGCTATTTTACTGTAAACAGAAAGCGGTTGACAGACAATCCATCACACACACACACACACACACACACACACACACACACACACACACACACACACACAACCCGATGACCGGGCATTTTCACCGCATTTGTTTACAAACTGGGTGTCCCGGCAGCGCACTGACAACTTCAACCAAAATCTACAAATGTAATTTTATAAACAACCCTACAAACTGAATCATATGTAGGACTCACCGCCAAAATGTAAGTTACTTCCGTTGTGATTGGTGGTATCTTGTCAACTTGCCGTTAGTGATTCTCCAGAATTGAACAGAGCTTTGTATCCTTCAACCTCTTGCATTACAGTCTCTCAGATGAATGTTTGCAGTTTCTGTACAAGTGTTTTTTTCTCTCTCTGTCAAGTACCACTGAGAAATCGGTCCGCCCAGACAAGGCGAATAAAATATGTAAATAAAATCTCTTAAAGTGACAGTCCATCAATTTGTTGGTCTGCCTTGCCATCACGCAAAACCCATGTCAATATAAACACTATTTCGTAATTTATTAGGTGTGCTTGTTGAAGACACAAGCACACCTCTAGCTTTCTTACATATTATTAATATTATTTTATTTAACCTTTTTTTTTACTAGGCAAGTCAGTTAAGAATTAAGAACTTAAGAACAAATTCCTATTTACAATGACGGCCTAGGAACAGTGGGTTAATTGCCTTGTTCAAGGGGCAGAACGACAGATTATTGTGGAGCTTGCAAAACAAAATCTCCCAGTTACAACTTCAACATACTTCTTCTTCTTCTTATTCTGTAGCACTCAACTCCTATATTGTTTAGGCTGAAATGTTTAAAACTGTTTAATATCTTTTATACTTTTCAAGTTATACATTTAGTTTAGTCCTTTTTTTTGGTCAATCTTCATTCACTTTCACGGCATTTCCTCGACATTCTAAAGCTCCCCATTGTGACTTCGTCACTTCCAACATTCCATTCACTGTAAATGCAATAACGCAACATGTAACACAAATCAGTGAACTCTGACCCCTTTGCAACAACTTAGACTAAAAAGGTAGAGCAATACGACATCTTCGTTTACTTCTCTGCTATTCAAATGKGGTCACGGAACAACAATATCTGCAACGGATCAAACGATACCGTTGTTTTCGTAACCGCATCAACATTTTCTTAAAAAAAAAAAAAATGTTTTGCAAACAACTGCCGTTTTGAACATTTCCCTAACAAGTTAGAAAACTTTTTACATTTAGTCCACTACCACAAAACTATTTTTTTAAAGAGCTTTATAAAGCCCCACAACTTGTAAACTTACAATCAAATGATATATTATTATTCAGCTTCCCACTTAACGTTTAAGCTATTAACATGAAACCAACTGCCAAATGTCCAGACCGTCCCAACTCAGGATGCTTGAGAAAATATTTTTTATAGCATTTATACTTTTTGAACTATACAAATATTTAAATGAGCCCCCAATGCATTTCAATGGGGGAAAAAACGCCATAGAGTTGAATGGTATATTTAAAAAAAAATAATACATCTAGACCTATCTCCTCTTTCACCGTTTAAGTTATCAGCTCCAAACCATTGTTCAGATGTTAAGACTGGCCTAATTTAGATTGGTCGTCAAATGAGTTTTTATATATGTATACTTTTTGAACTATAACGATTTAAATTTGCATAAATTAAGATGAGTTTAAATCACAGGAATATAGGGTGGAGTTTTTTCAAAATGCCAATTAAGCTACAACACCAACTTGAAAACATTTCAGGCTATCCCAACTTCAAAATTCAAACAAACTTTTATCAACTATAACTTTATAAATGTCCATAAAATAATAATAATACAACGGTAACTCTTGAACCGTTCAAGCAAGAGACAAAAAAACACATTTTCACATGGTTTAGGGCAACCTATTTTCAAAATCTTTTGAATATTTATCAACTATAACTATTATAAATGTGCCCCTCATTTGCATAAAATAACTCAACAACAATAACTCTTCAAGCCTTTCAAGCTTGAGAAACCAAACCAACCTTAAACATTTTCAGGCTATCCTAACTTCCAATTCTTAAAAACGTTGATCAACTATAACTATATAAATCTGCATAAACTTGAAAAATTGAATAAATAACTTGCCAAAAAGTAACTCTTGAACCCGTTCGAGCTAAGAGAACCAAACCAGCTTTTTTCATGTTCAGGCTATTTAGTACATTCAAATAACGTTTACACACACACATTTATAAACCGTGGTATTGACCATAAATTAGCCTAAAAACCTCATGGATTCAATAAAAAAAAATTAAAAAAAAATAGTGGTAGAAAATTTTAAAATGCTGCCGTTCTTTAACCATTTCAGCTACGAGCATTAAAACAACATTACGATTAAAAAAACTTTGAAACAAGCTAGCAAAGCACCACCTTTCACTAGTAACTCCTGCTATTGGCCCAATATGAAATAATTCACTAGTAACTCCTGCTATTGGCCCAATATGAATAATTCACTAGTAACCCTGCTATTGGCCATATGAATAATCACTAGTAACCCTGCTATTGGCCCAATATGATAATTCACTAGTAACCCTGCTATTGGCCCAATATGAATAATTACTAGTAACCCCTTGCTATTGGCCAATATGAATAATTCACTAGTAACCCTGCTATTGGCCCAATATGAATAATTCACTGTAACCCGCATTGGCCCAATATGAATAATCACTAGTACCTGCTTTGCCCAATATGAATAATTCCTAGTAACCTGCTATTGGCCAATATGAATAATTCCACTAGTAACCCTGCTATTTGATCTAATATGAACAATTCACCATTACACCTGTCAAAGAGATTTATTTTCAAGGTTTGTTTGCTGAATCCATATTTTATGCTGCATGTCCCTTGAAGAGATCATTAATCTTCCTATAACATTAACATGGAGCTGCCAATCAAATGCTTTGTTTATGGTCCCAACTCTTGCTTCTCCATCTAGACAAATGGAGGAGCAAAATAGACATGGTGACTCTGTTGTCTCTCAGCTGATATACACGCTACTACGCTGTAACGGCTTTCTTCCAGGGGTGAAGGAGGAGGGACCAAGTGCAGCGTGGCTAGTGTTCAACATGTTAATTTAAGAACAAGGTGAAACACTATCAAAAACATACAAAATAACAAATGTGAAAAAACCGAGACAGACCTCTATTTGGTGCAGACAAACACAGAGACAGAACAAATCACCCACAAAACCCAACACAACAACAAGACCTCCTATATATTGATTCTCAATCCAGAGGACAACGATTACCAGCATGCCTCTTGATTTGAGAACCATATTAGGCTGGACACAGAAACAGACAAACTAGCCATAGCAACATAGAATTCGCCACCCAGCTCACGTCCTGACCAACACTAAACAAAGCAAAACACATATAATCTGGTCAGGACGTTACAGTACCCCCCTCCTGAGGTGCGGACCCTCCGAACGCACCCCTACAACTCAAGAGGAGGGTCTGGGTGGGGCATCTGTCCGGCGGTTGGCGCGCTCCGGCGCAGGACGCAGGACACCACTCCACACTGTCTTTGCCCCTCGCTTACGTGCCTTGAGTGGCGACCCCCTCGCCCACAGACCTTGGCCTAAGAAATCCTCACCAAGCCCCCCAATGATTTTAGGAGGTAGCTCAGGACAGAGAGGTAGCTGACAAGGTAGTCAGGACGAGAGGTAGCTCAGGCAAGAGGGTGAGTCAGGACAGAGGGGCCAGCTCAGGACAGAGGCGGCAGCTGCAGCAGTCCGGACTAATGGCAGCTCCGGACTGAGTGGCAAGCGTAGCTGTCCGGACCTGATGGGCAGCTCCGGACTGAGTGGCAGCTCCGGACTGAGTGGCAGCTCGGACGATGAGCCCAGTGGCAGCTCATGATGTTAGGGCAGCTCATGACTGTAGGGGCAGCTCATGACTGTAGGGCAGCTCATGGACTGGAGGGCCAGCTCATGACTGAGGGCAGCTCATTTGACTGGAGGGCAGCTTCATGACTGGGGGGCAGCTCTAACTGGAGGCAGCTCGCGGGCAGCTCATGACTGGAAGGCAGCTCAATGATGGTTTGGCGGCTCTGGCAGCTCTGACTGTGTGGCGGCTCTGGCCAAGCTTCTGACTGTTAGGGCAGCTCATGACTGTTAGGGCAGCTTCAATGACTGTAAGGCAGCTCATGACTGGAGGCAGCTCATGACTGTGAGGGCAGCTCATGACTGGGAGGGCAGCTCATGAACTAGGAGGGCAGCTCATCGACTGGAAGGCCAGCTCATGCTGGCTGGCGGTCTTCTGGAGCTCCTTGACTGGCTGGCGGCTCTGCAGCTCGCTGACCTTGGCTGGGCGGCTCTGCAGCTCCTGACTGGCTTGGCGGACTCTTGGCAGCTCTCTGACTGGCTGGCGGCTCTGGCAGCTCCTGAACTGGCTGGCGGCTCTGGCAGCTCCTGACTGGTGGCGGCTCTGGCAGCTCCTGACTGGCTGGCGGGTTCTGGCGGCTCCTGACCTGACTTGGACGGCTCTAGCGGCTCCGATGACGGACGGCCTCTAATGGCTCGGGACATGACGGGCGGTCTGAAGGCTCGGTGGCAAGACGATGAGGCTCAGACCGGCGCTGGGGAGACGGATGGCTCAGACGGGCGCTGGGGCAGGACGGATGGTCTAGACGGCGCTGGGGCAAGACAGATGGTTCAGACGCGCTGGGCAGACAGATGGCTCAGACGGCGCTGGGGCAGACGAGCCAGTGCAGGCAGCTCAGATGGCGCTGGCAGAACGAGCAGTGCAGGCAGGCGTTAGGTGGCAGGCAGGCAGTACAGACGGTGCTTGGGCAGACGAATTCTTCTCTCTT
>NW_019944861.1:52455-59302 GCF_002910315.2 Salvelinus sp. IW2-2015 | reverse complement strand
GATCTAGTACGTCGAATAAATTGGTTGTGTGTTTGGCTATTGTTGGTAAGCTGAATTATGAACTTGCTATATTGTGTTTGTCGCTGTTAAAAAACACGGTTGGAAAAAATCGGAAATATGCTGGATTCACAAGAAGCGTGTATCTTTCATTGCTAGTTTGTAACAGTATTTTTCATAAATTGTTTTTATGATGGATATTAGGTATTTCACCGTTGCGTCTCTGTTAAATTATCTGGCGCTGCCGGTTGATATTTTGATTGGTAGACTGCAATCTGAAACTCATGATTTATATACTCAAATAATGCAACATTTTTCGAACAAAACATGATAATTTATTGCTATAACATGTTATGAAGACGTTCATCTCATGGAAGTTGTTTCTTGCGTTAGTGAACTAATTAATATCTCTATTGTGGTCGGTTTTGTGATAGCTACCTATGTTCCCCAGGTACGAAAAAATTGTTGAAAAAAAATTTCTTTTACGCCTATATGCTGTTTAGCCTATAGAAACTACATTATTCCTTGTGTTTTCGCTGGATAAACACATTATTCTAAAAATTCAGGAAATTGATGGCTGGGATTCCTTTGCCTGTATGCGTCTTGTGGATTTCATGAAAAATTATATTTAAGTATGATATCCCTGGATTTCGCCGTTTAGCTAGGCGGTATGCTAGTGCAGTCTGTGATGGAGTTCACGGAATCATGGAGAGGAGTCCACGACCGGAGTGAAGTGGCAGTACTGAAAGCTAGTAGAAGTGACTAATAGCAACATTATGAATCACTTCAGTTTTACAAGGATATGAGGAAAACTGCAGCTTCAGTGAGTGTTGGCAGTGACATTTGGGTGTTGAGATGAGGAAAAGAAAGAAATGAGAGTGAGAGAGAAGACAAAAGAAGAGGAGAGAGGAGACAAGAGCAGAGATGAGAAGCGAGAGAGAGAAGAGAGAGAGAGAAAGATGCAAGAGAGAGAGAGAGAGAGGAAGAAGAGGAGGAGGAGACGAGAACGAGCAGGGATCTTGAGAGAGTGCGCCGAGGAGGAGTCGTGAGATATGAGTGTGTAAGCACTGAACTAGAACAACAAGCTAGTGATGTTAATCACTATATAGTCTCACTACAGTGGTGGATTTGTGAATCTACACACAATAGATAGATGTGAATCTCAGTGCACCCAGGTCCAGTGCAGTCCGATCTAAGTGGGCTGACTCTATATGACAGGGAGATACAGAGTAACAGGTTCATTGGAGAACAATTTGAAACTCCTGTAATACTTTCCCTGCCTAGACCTCTTCCTCGGGATACAAACAAACATAGGGTTCACACATGCTTACAAGAATAAAACAAGTAACTTAATGTCTCCTGGTCGTGTGAGAGAGATGTGCAGATTATTCTACAACCCAGATTGGTAACACGAACATTTACAGTATATTCTAATAATATCTGAACGTGGTCTATATAATGGAGCTCCTTTTCCCACTATCATGATGACCTCTATTTTTAGATCTCTCGCATGAAGCATGGCATGAACAAGAGTTCTTAGTCAGGATATAAAGAATAGGAGCATTTAGGACAGGTAAATGAGGACGTCATTAGGACGTGTCCTTAGCGTCTCCTGGTTGCATTCAAATAGTTTAAAGTGATTCCTCTCTTCTTGTCATAATAGTCTCTATATCTGAACACTGTTGAGATTAGAAACAGGCCCATTATGGCAACCATCCTATTGTCTCACCCAACCTGTATTTTTCAGATCATGGTGCAGTTCGAGGAAAAAACCACTATGAGAGAGGAAGATAACTTCAGACAATTGTGATTGCAGGCTATGCAGTAGATGCTTACTCACTCTGTTCCCCCGTTGCCCCCCTGAGAAGAAGAGTCTACTCGTCTCTGTCTGTCAACTGTTCAGCCAATGAAACACAATTTCACACACACAAACCACAGCCATGTGCCTGAACAACACACACACACCACACCAACAACAGCACACACTAATCACACACCACACACACACACAACACACACACACACACACACACACACACGACACACAACCACACACACACAGCACACACACACACACACAAACACCATCCACACAAACACCACCACACACACACAAAAGAAAGTAAAAACAGGTCCACACCACACACACACACACACACACCACACACACAACACCACCACACACACAACACACACACACACACACAACACACACACCGACACTACACACACACACACACACACTGACACACAACACCACACATCACACATACACACACCACAAAAGAGAACATAGGTTAAACCATGTACCAACCACACACACACACACCAACACACATACACATCACACACACACAACACACACACACACACACAGCACACCACACACACACACACACACCACACACACACCACACACACCACACACACACGACACACACACACAACACACACACAAGGCACAAATCAGAAAAATGTCGACAACTACCAACACACGTACACACCACACACACACACAACACACACACACACACACCACTCACAACACACCACAACACACCACACACATCCACACCACACCACACCACAAGCACACCAACACACGATAAACACTTCCACACAGCCAACACATCCCACGACACATTACCTACACACACGACACTGTGTGGGTCTCCCGGTTCAACTGTCCTGACCTTTCCCCTCATCCCTTCCTCTCTCCTTTCTTAAGTTAATCGATTACTACCACGCCCTTTTCCTCTCCTCTCTCTTGCAATTCTATCTGTCCCCTCTCGATATACAATCAATCTATTCCTCTTCCCCTATCTCTTTCTTATCATACTTACCTTCCGCCACAGTCTGCCGTCTCCCTTCTTTTCCTGTTTCATTTTCTGTTACTCTCTCTCTCTTCTCTCTTTCAATGTTTTTATAACTTTCCTATGTTGTAATGTCTCACTCGGTTTTTCCGTGTGCTCTCTTCCCTGGTTCACCTCAGGTCTCTCTGTCCGATCTCAGTAAGCTTCCAGCATGCCTATCTTCTACAGATCACGCTACTCTTCATCTGAGCCAAAAAACACTCAATAGACCTCCTGCTCCCTTCATAGAGTCTTTCCCCCGCTTTCAACTCCGAAGTCTCCTAGTACACAGTCCCTGAAAGACTCATAGAATTCTCATGACCCCGTTCATTAGTCATCCTGACCTCCAGAATCATGTGATGTCCACATTTATATCATTCTGTTAGGAACACCCTTAGGAAAAAAGTTGCTATCTAGAACCTAATGGTATTCAGACCGTATAGATAGCATTCGCAAAAAACAGCAAAAGATATAAAATTAATCACTAACCTTGACCAACTTCATCAGATGACAGTCTTATAACATCAGGTTATACAATACACTTATGTTTTGTTCGAAAATGTGCATATTTAGAGCTGCAAACCGTGGTTATACATTGTGAATATGTAGCATCGATTCACCAAATTGTCCGGAGATATTTTGGACACTCACCTAATCTGACCAAAGAACTCATCATAAACTTTACTAAAAAATACATGTTGGACAGCAAATGAAAGATACACTAGTTCTTAATGCAACCGCCGTGTTAGATTTAAAAAACATTTTTTACCATAACAAACAGCTTACGTTATAGCGAGACAGTGCCCGCAAAAAGGGTGAATAATAGGACTCAACATTTTCCACAGAAATACGAAATAACATCATAAATTGTTCTTACTTTTGCTGAGCTTCCATCAGAATCTTGTACAAGGAGTCCTATGTCCAGAATAAATCGTTGTTTGGTTTTAGAATGTCCTTCTCTCCTGTCGAATTCGCTCCACAAGGCTAGCCAATGTTGATGACGTTCCCAATTTCTCTCGACGCAGAGAACGGAAAACTCCAAAAGTCCCATTAAACGTTGAATAAACTGATGAAACTCGGTTGAAAAAACCTACTTTATGATGTTTTTCTAATATCTATCAAATAAAAACAGAGCCGGAGATATTAGCCGTGTATACTGAACGCTTATCATAAGACACCATGGAGGCACTTCCCGCGCCTAGGTAGAGAAAGGAAATTCTGGTCACGTCATTCCAAGAGCTCTTGTTCGACCTCAGATCAAGCTAGACACCCCAATCCACCTTCCACTGCCTGTTGACATCTAGTGGAAGGTGTATGAAGTGCATGCATATCGATAAATAATAGGCAATTGAATAGGCAGGCCCTGGAACAGAGCATCGTTTTCAGATTTTTCACTTCCTTTCTGGAAGTTTGCTGCAAAATGAGTTCTGTTTTACTCACAGATATAATTCAAACAGTTTTAGAAACTTGAGAGTGTTTTCTATCCAATAGTAATAATAATATGCATATTGTACGATATAGAATAGAGTACGAGGCCGTTGAAATTGGGCACGATTTTTTCCCAAAGTGAAAACAGCGCCCCCTATTCACAAGAAGTTATCTATGATGACTCAGCTTTTAGTAATGTAATGCCATATGGATGGTACACTACATGAAAAGTATGTGAACACCTGCTCGTCGAACATCTCATTCCAAAATCATGGGCATTAATATGGAGTTGGTTCCCCCTTTGCTGCTATACCAGCCTCCACTCTTCTGGGGAAGCTTCCACTAGATGTTGGAACATTGCTGATGGAACTTGCTTCCATTCAGCCACAAGAGCATTAGTGAGGTCGGGCACTGATGTTGGGCGATTTGGCCTGGCTCGCAGTCAGTGTCTAAAATCATCCCAAAGCTGTTCGATGGGGTTGAGATAAGGGGTCTGTGCAGGCCAGTCAAGTTCTTCCACACTGATCTCGACAAACCATTTCTGTATGGACCTCGCTTTGTGCACGGGGGCATTGTCATGCTGAAACAGGAAAGGGCCTTCCCAAAACTGTTGCTACAAAGTTGGAAGTACAGAATTGTCTAGAATGTCATTGTATGCTGTAGCGTTTACATTTCCCTTCACTGGAACTAAGGGTCCTAGCCTGGACCATGAAAAACAGCCCTAGACCTTTATTCCTCCTCCACCAACTTTACAGTTGGCACTATGCATTGGGTAAGGTAACATTCTCCTAGCATCCGCCAAACCCAGGATTAATCCGTCAGACTGCCAGATGGTGAAGTGTTATTCATCACTCCGGAGAACGCGTTTCTGCTGCTCCATAGTCCAATGGCGGCAAGGTTTACACCACTCCAGCCGATGCTTGGCATTGCGCATGGTGATCTTAGGTTTGTGTGCGGCAGTTCGGCCGTGGAAACCCATTTCATGAAGCTCCCGACGAACAGTTCTTGTGCTGACATTGCTTCCAGAGGCAGTTTGGAACTCGGTAGTGAGTGTTACAACCGAGGACAGACAATTTTTACGCGCTACGCACTTCAGCACTCAGTTGTCCAGTTCTGTGATCTTGTGTGGCCTACCACTTCAGGCCTGAGCTGTTGTTACTCCTAGACGTTTCCACTTCACAATAACAGCACTTACAGTTGACCGGGGCAGCTCTAGCAGGGCAGGGCAAGACAAACTGACTTGTTGGAAAGGTGGCATCCTATGACAGTGCCACGTTGAAAGTCTCTTCAGTAAGGCCATTCTACAGCCAAAGTTTGTCTATGGAGATTACATGGCGGTGTGCTCGATTTTATACACCTGTCAGCAACGGGTGTGGCTGAAACAGCTGAATCTACTATTTTGAAGGGGTGTCCACATACTTTTGTATATATGGTGTATATGTTTTCTTTGGTCATGTAGACTGATATGGTATTGTGTTCTAATACATAGAGAGGCTGTTGATCCATAGCACAGGAAAAGCCTCTGTAACACAACCACAAAGTAGGGCCAGCCAGCCAGCCAGGGTGGGGCCGCTGCACAAAGTTGAATGAATTGCATTAGGCCTAAATTACCTTTAATAATAAAACAACAGGCAATTACCAAGGAGCCATTAGCATGGTACGGAGGTGAGTGTGCGTGCGTGTGGCGCGGGCTGAAACATATGGCTCAGGTCAAGGCAAGCGTCTCGTCATAAAGCTAACATTGTCATGACTGATGTATGGGGACGCAGTAGTGGGCTCTGAAAGATCCATTTGTCTTCTCAATTAAAGCTGAGAGGGGGAAGAGAGGGTAAAGGAAAATGCAATTCCAAAGTATTAGGCAGTTTGGCTCTCAATATTTTTCAAGTTTTGTCTTAAGATGTCAGTTTGTCTGTCTATGTTTCAGTGGAAACATACTACGTCCACAGTAGTATACATTAGTATTTACACTCAAATAGGTTCAAATAAGGTGACCTAACTGCTGGCGCTCATCTGACACTATATTGTCCTCTCTTAAATGCCAGCGCGCATACCACCCTGCATACCACTGCTGGCTTGCTTCTGAAGCTAAGCAGGGTTGGTGCTGGTCAGTCCCTGGATGGGAGACCAGATGCTGCTGGAAGTGGTGTTGGAGGGCCAGTAGGAGGCACTCTTTCCTCTGGTCTAAAAAATATCCCAATGCCCAGGGGCAGTGATTGGGACACTGCCCTGTGTAGGGTGCTGTCTTTCAGATGGGATGTTAAATGGGTGTCCTGACTCTCTGAGGTCATTAAAGATCCATGGCACTTATTGTAAGAGTAGGGGTGTTAACCCTGGTGTACTGACTAAATTCCAAATCTGGCCCTCAAACCATCATGGTCACCTAATAATCCCCAGTTTATAATTGGCTCATTCATCCTCCTCTCCCCTGTAAATATCCCCAGGTTGTTGCTGTAAATGAGAATGTGTTCTCAGTCAACTTACCAGGTAAAATAACAGAGAATTAAAAAAGATGTCTCCTAGGACCATAACCTCATAGGATATTACACCACTACTGGTTGGGCTCCACAACC
>NW_019944861.1:35599-51236 GCF_002910315.2 Salvelinus sp. IW2-2015 | reverse complement strand
TTATCCCTACTGCTATAGCCTCTGTACCAGCCTATCTAATGAACCGCTTGGCGTAGTTACAGGAACTAGGAACGTTTCATCAGTCTCCATGCTTGAGTCTAATGAAGGCAAACACTTTCAATGTAATTATTTTTGAGAAATGAAAGGTAACAATGACTTGTTTAGTCTAAGAGGCCAGTCCAGTCAGACCACCCCAGGCCCTGTGAGAGGGAGATGAGAGAGAGAGAGGAGAGAGAGAGAGAGAGAGAGAGAGAGAGAGAGAAGAAGAGAGAGAGAGAGAGAGAGAGAGAGAGAGAGAGAGAGAGAGGAAGAGAGAGAGAGAGAGAGAGAGAGAGAGGGAATGTACAGCGGAGTGTACAGGGGTGCACTATTTGCTTATGTCTGTGGGTCCCCCAGTGACAGCGGTCCACTTCATTGTGTACAGTAGTCAGAGGAAGTGCACTTTGTCCAAAGGATTGTGAATCTTAATAGCTTTCTATTAACACAATATTTACTACCACAGGGCAGATGCCAATTAATCACCAAGCCTTATGGACTCACACTATACCCCTCTAACGCAGTGGCATTGTGTGTGACCAATGACCACCAACTTGTTCTGGTTCTAGATGTTGGTGTTCCGCCCTGTGTCTGAATTTGCATCGGTGGGAACGTGAATGAATCATGGGGTGTAAACAATGGCGTGACGGTGAGATGGCATGAAAGACTTTCCCAGGCAAACCCACACTCTGGCCAGTCTAACAGTTACAGCACAATCACACATCAGCACCCTAACTAATACACAGTAAAAAGGAGGAAATAGCACATCTTAAGTTGTAAGATAAAACCTATTTTCTTATTTGACTGATAACAGTGACAAGCTTCAAAGCACTTCTTGTAGATAGTACTGTAAAATGGCTTTAACCAGCTCCTGAAAACAATACCCAAATGGGTAATAAAAATTATCTGTCTAACAATAATGTTCTACCTCTCTCTCTCTCTCTCCTCTCCTCTCTCTCTCTCTCTCTCTCTCTCTCTCTCTCTCTCTCTCTCTCTCTCTCTCTCTTCTCTCTCTCTTCTCTCTCTCTCTCCCTCCTCCCTCCCTCCCTCCCTCCTCCCCCCTCCCTCCTCCTCCTCTGCCTCCTTCCCCTGGTTTATCTGGAGTATTGCTAGATGGCGAGACAGTGACAGATCATAGAGGGAAATAGAGGCCTCGCATGCCATGGAATCCAGTCAGATAAGGACCCACAGTGGCTGTGTGTGCGTGTTTAGCATGGGTAGTCTGGCTTCTGATTGCTAGTACAGGCTCCACATGAAAGTGGGCCTCTGCCCAGGGAAGAGATTCCTGGCTGTTTGGCAAAAAGAGGGGGGGGGCTGGAGAAGGAGTAAAGTGTGTGTGAAGGGGAGAGTGGAGTAAGGGGCAGGGAAGGAATTAGGTGAAGGAGGGTTGCCCAAAATGACACACAGACACTACACAAAGACAAACACCACACAGGGACACAAACCCACACACACACACAAACACACACCACCTACCCGCCTCCCCTCATACCCCCCCGCACATGTTGCTAAGTGTAGGACGCACAGGGGCTTGCCCCCTCCCAACCGCCCCTCCCACATCCCTTATAATGAGGGCCCTGTACAGCACACATTACAGAACAGTCTGCGTTGACCCGAGTCCAAAGTGAACCCCGTCATCGAGACGCTCGCCGCATTCTCCATCGTATTTATTGTGAGAATATATAATAACCAAAGAGAGCGGTTTGCAGCGGAAGTGGTTTGTGTTTGGCCCACTTGGGTGAAACCGTATCTCCGGCTGCATTATGGAAATGTGGGGTTCTGTGTGCAGCAGCAAAGCAAACTGAGGCAGCTCTAATAGTGTGTTGCTCTCTAATGAAATCAGCAACCCCAGGCCTCAGGAATGAGACTGGCACACTGCTATTTATTTCCTTTACATCCTCACCAAAGCCAATGTTTTCGCTGGGCTCTCCAGTACTGTCTAGCCACTGCTGTGTCTCTATGGAGGAAAGGCCTTAGGTCTTGTTAAAAGGGCTGGGTTCTGTCTTAGAAGTGGCAGGAGTCGGTTATTGGAAATCATGTGTTTTGTGACAGGGGAGAAGGAGATTATTAGGGATAGCAAGTCACAGAGAAGGATCAGGGTGGGGAATGAGAGGGGGAAGGATAGAGAAAAAGATATGCGGATGATTGGATGATATTAGGATTGTGATAGAGAGATAGATGGATGGAGGGTGGGTGGGGAGTGATCAATGAAACTTCCTAAAAGAGAGATGGATAAGAGAATGTGATAGATTGAATGGAATATGGAGAATAGAATGATGATGATTAGACAGAGGGATGGAGAGAGGGATGAGGGGAGAGGGATGAGGGGAGAGGGATGAGGGGAGAGGGATGAGGGGAGAGGGATGAGGGGAGAGGGATTACATGGTTGTCTTTGCCTTTCTTTTCTGTTTCACCACAGAGGTTGTGTTGTGTAAATGCAGGATATCATCTGATGGACCTCTGTGCCAAGAGAAATATGACACGGTACTTTATGACCAGAAGTTCACATTCATATTAATATTCAGTTAATATTAGGTCTGAAAACTGCTTGATGTTTAAGGGATTGTATTTGTAAGCCAACTCCATGATTATGTGATGACTAACTATTGAATCACATCTATAACATAAAAGCTCGGACATAGGAAGCCAAAAATCTGCATTTCTTTCCCTCAACTACTTCTTGTCAGCTTCATTGCTGATTAAATCAGCTCTTTATTAAACTTGACTGATTTATGTATAACGGTTTGAGTGGTTTAATTCAGGAGTTAAACCCTTTTAGGGAGGTGAATTTGCAATGTTGGAGACACCCAGGTAGGCTGCACAGACAGGGGGAACCCTGAGGAAGATGTGGGTTAATTTGATTTGCCCTCCATCACAGCGCAGCCCCACTTAAAATATTTATGGATCACACGTCACAAAAGAGGACATTTGAGCACTCTCTGATTAGCTTTCTAACTAAGCCCTGAGTACTGATGCTGTGCCCCCCACTTATAGCAGACACATGCACGTGGGTGGGTGCACACACACATTCACACGCACATGCATACACATGCACACATGTACATGCACACATGCATGCATGCACGCACACACAAACAAACACACAAACAAACACACACACACATCTATGTTTCCTGTGCTCGATTTTACATGTAATATTCATATAACTTGAGTTCAATCTGAATTTAATGGGCCTGCTTCATATTTATATTATCCTTGTGTGGGATTTCAATGAAAATACTGTTTTGGAAAATTTTGAATTTGGAAAAACTGAGACCTCCTTAACATCAATCTCCATCTGTTCAGACTTATCACACTCAAAAATCAGAACTTTTTCCTTAGGAAAGTATTTCCCCAACTTGCACACATCTTTCGCCATCATTTTCACACGTTAATGGCCTCTCCTTTCTTAATGGTTGCTTTTGGCTTCAGTCGAACCTGGTTATGCTTAAAACTCATCTATGTCCAGCTGTACGTGTGCATGTGCCTACGTGTTGCTCTGCTGATTCAGGAAATAGATAGATGGATGAATAACAAATAGAGTCGTGGATAGTTAGTCCGTCTTTGTTCCTGGCCGTGATGTATGGAGGGAAAACAGCCGTTGACACAGAAACTCACTGTAGAGGAAAGCAGCCCTTTCACAGCTCTGTTTGGCAAACCTACAATGGATTGTGAGGGGCACAGGGCACGGGCTGAGAGAGTTAGAATGTGTGTGTGTGTGTAGAACGTTGTACTTGTTAATTTGTGACAGCACTGTTATAAGGGCTCCTTGTCATCTACACTGCCTCAGTGATGGGTCACAGGAGCCCCCCTCTACCTCGAATGCTCCAGGGACACTCTCTGGTTACTGTTTTCCATGGACCCCCCCCCCAAAACCCTCTCAGCACACTCCATCAGGTCCTTACCAAAAGCATCCAGAACCCCCCTCGTAAACAGCCAGACGCCTGTTTGTAGCATGAGAACAGCCCAGTCCAACTATCTCCTCTTTCTCCATAAGGTCAATGCAACACACTTTATGGTAGCTATCTCTGAAAGCACTGGATTCCTGGCTATATAAATTGCTGGTATGTCTTTATTTGGATAGTCTGTATCTGTAGATGCTCTATATACAGACTATCAGTAACCTACCCTGGCCAAACCCAGACAACGCTGGTCCAATTGTGCACCGCCCTATGGGACTCACAATCACGGCCAGATGTGATACTGGATTTGAACCAGGGACTGTAGTGATGCCTCTTTCACTGAGATGCACTGCCTTAGACCTCTGCGCCACTCGGCAGCCCCCTAAACCTTATTCTAAACCTAAACCTAACCCTGACCGTAACCTTAGCAAGCAGATTCTTATCAACAGATAGTTTGGCTGTGGAGCAGGACTATGTTGTGCTGTTATTTGGTCCACAGTGAGCGCTGTTCCTCTTCCTCTGGGTGGGTGAAACCTGGCTCGCTCTGAGCCCTGTGTCTGCTCACGGACACACAACTCTGGAACAATACAATTCTGCAAGGAACTCTCCATTTCAGTGTATTCTTGGGAAACGCCTAATCTGGGTTCGGAAAACTGGCCCTTTAACTACAAAATTCTGGAACTGTAGATTGTGACTCTGGACATTCAGAAGTCTGAAAGCATGGAATGAGGGTCTGGAAGGCTATTGGGGTCCCCAGAGACAGGCCCAGCCAAATCATGTGCTTCCAACAGAAAGAAAGATGCATCAATTATGACCATTTAGTGGAGCAGATAGAGCAGATAGATGAAAGGGCAACAGGAACACTAAAGTGTCTCTCCTACATGCCCCGGTCACCAGTATCTTTCTCTGTGTGATTGTGTGTGTGTGTGTGTGGTCAGAGAAAAATTGTCAAAGACTCCATCCACCCAAGCCAGAGACTATTCTTTCTGCTGCCCCACAGCAAGCGGTGTCAGTGCACCAAGTCTGGAACCAACAGAACTCTAAACAGCTTCTACTCCCAAGCCATAAGACTGCTAAACAAAACTGCCAAATAGTTAATCAAATGGCTACACGGACTACCTGCATTTACCCTTTGTTGCACTAACTCTCTTGCACTGACTCTATGCAAACACACTGGACTCCACCCACACATTCGAACTGTTAGCTTAAGAGGCCCACCGGACAAATTCTTTGGCCACTATACTTATTCTGCCAATTGGCCTGGTTTACCACACGGAGCCCTGCTGATCCATCTGCCGATGTAATAGCACGAGGGGGCCACAACAGACTTTCTTCCGTCGCGACGTCCCTCCAAGGCCCTTCTGTCAGCTTGCTAGCCCCTGCCCGCAAGCTGCCTGAAGCCACTCACTGGACTCCTATGATCACTCGGCTACGCATCCCTCTCGCTAATGTCAATATGCCTTGTCCATTGCTGTTTTGGTTAGTATTTATTGCCTTATTTCACTGTAGAGCCTCTAGCCCTGCTCAATATGCCTTATTTAAGACTTTAGTTCCACCTACCACACATGCGGTGACATCACCTGGTTTGAATTATATTTCTAGGGACAATATATCTTTCATCATCACTCTATGCGCAGGTTTACCCTCACTGTATCCACATCCTACCATACCTTTGTCTGTACATTATGCCTTGAATCTATTCTACCGTGCCCATATATCTGCTCCTTTTACTCTCTGTTCTGAACGTACTAGACAACCAGTTATTTTAGCCTTTAGCGGTACCCTTATCCTACTCCTACTCTGTTCCTCAGGTGATGTGGAGGTTAATCCAGGCCCTGCAGTGCCTAGCTCCACTCCCATTCCCCAGGCGCTATCATTTGCTGACTTCTGTAACCGTAAAAGCCTTGATTTCATGCATGTTAACATTAGAAGCCTCCCCGCTAAGTTTGTTTTATTCACTGCCCTAGCACAATCTGCCAACCCGGATGTCCTAGCTATGTCTGAATCCTGGCTCAGGAAGACCACAAAAAAAACTGAAATTTCCATCCATAACTACAACATTTTCCGACAAGATAGAACTGCCAAAGGGGGCGGTGTTGCAATCTACTGCAGAGATAGCCTGCAGAGTTCTGTCTTACTATCCAGGTCTGTACCCAAACAATTCGAGCTTCTACTTTTAAAAATCCACCTTTCCCAAAACAAGTCTCTCACCATTGCCGCTTGCTATAGACCACCCTCTGCCCCCAGCAGTTCCCTGGACACCATATGTGAACTGATTGCCCCCATCTATCTTCAGAGCTAGTGCTGCTAGGTGACCTAAACTGAGACATGCTTAACACCCCGACCATTCTAAAATCTAAGCTTGATGCCGTCAATCTCTCACAAATGATCAATGAACCCACCAGGTACAACCCCAAATCCGTAAACATGAGCACCCTCATAGATATCATCCTAACCCAAAAAAATACGTTTTCGTCTTTTGAGCTTCTAGTCATGAAATCTATGCAGCCTGCTCAATCACTTTTTATAGCTACTGTTTACAGGCCTCCTGGGCCATATACAGCGTTCCTCACTGAGTTCCCTGAATTCCTATCGGACATTGTAGTCATAGCAGATAATATTCAAATTTTTGGTGATTTTAATATTCACATGGAAAAGTCCACAGACCCACTCCAAAAGGCTTTCGGAGCCATCATCGACTCAGTGGGTTTTGTCCAACATGTCTCTGGACCTACTCACTGTCACAGTCATACTCTGGACCTAGTTTTGTCCCATGGAATAAATGTTGTAGATCTTAATGTTTTTCCTCATAATCCTGGACTATCGGACCACCATTTTATTACGTTTGCAATCGCAACAAATAATCTGCTCAGACCCCAACCAAGGAGCATCAAAAGTCGTGCTATAAATTCTCAGACAACACAAAGATTCCTTGATGCCCTTCCAGACTCCCTCTGCCTACCCAAGGACGTCAGAGGACAAAAATCAGTTAACCACCTAACTGAGGAACTCAATTTAACCTTGCGCAATACCCTAGATGCAGTTGCACCCCTAAAAACTAAAAACATTTGTCATAAGAAACTAGCTCCCTGGTATACAGACAATACCCGAGCTCTGAAGCAAGCTTCCAGAAAATTGGAACGGAAATGGTGCCACATCAAAATGGAAGTCTTCCGACTAGCTTGGAAAGGCAGTACCGTGCAGTATCGAAGAGCCCTCACTGCTGCTCGATCATCCTATTTTTCCAACTTAATTGAGGAAAATAAGAACAATCCGAAATGTCTTTTTGATACTGTCGCAAAGCTAACTAAAAAGCAGCATTCCCCAAGTGAGGATGGCTTTCACTTCAGCAGTAATAAATTCATGAACTTCTTTGAGGAAAAGATCATGATCATTAGAAAGCAAATTACGGACTCCTCTTTAAATCTGCGTATTCCTCCTAAGCTCAGCTGTTCTGAGTCTGCACAACTCTGCCAGGACCTAGGATCAAGAGAGACACTCAAGTGTTTTAGTACTATATCTCTTGACACAATGATGAAAATAATAATGGCCTCTAAACCTTCAATCTGCATACTGGACCCTATTCCAACTAAACTACTGAAAGAGCTGCTTCCTGTGCTCGGTCCTCCTATGTTGAAAATAATAAACGGCTCTCTATCCACCGGATGTGTACCAAACTCATTAAAAGTGGCAGTAATAAAGCCTCTCTTGAAAAAGCCTATATCGAATCTTCCATTCCTCTCAAAATTTTTTGAAAAAGCTGTTGCACAGCAACTCACTGCCTTCCTGAAGACAAACAATGTATACGAAATGCTTCAGTCTGGTTTTAGACCCCATTATAGCACTGAGACTGCACTTGTGAAGGTGGTAAATTACCTTTTAATGGCGTCAGATCAAGGCACTGCATCTGTCCTCGTGCTCCTAGACCTTAGTGCTGCCTTTGATACCATCGATCACCACATTCTTTTGGAGAGATTGGAAACCCAAATTGGTCTACACGGACAAGTTCTGGCCTGGTATAGATCTTATCTGTCGGAAAGATATCAGTTTGTCTCTGTGAATGGTTTGTCCTCTGACTAATCAACTGTACATTTCGGTGTTCCTCAAGGTTCCGTTTTTGGACCACTATTGTTTTCACTATATATTTTACCTCTTGGGGATGTCATTCGAAAACATAATGTTAACTTTCACTGCTATGCGGATGACACACAGCTGTACATTTCAATGAAACTTGCCCTCGCTAGAAGCCTGTGTTTCAGACACAAGGAAGTGGATGGCTGCAAACTTTCTACTTTTAAACTCGGACAAAACAGAGATGCTTGTTCTAGGTCCCAAGAAACAAAGAGATCTTCTGTTGAATCTGACAATTAATCTTGATGGTTGTAAAGTCGTCTCAAATAAAACTGTGAAGAACCTCTGCGTTACTCTGGACCATGATCTCTCTTTTGACGAACATATCAAGACAGTTTCAAGGACAGCTTTTTTCCATCTACGTAACATTGCAAAAATCAGAAACTTTCTGTCCAAAAATGATGCAGAAAAATGTATCCATGCTTTTGTTACTTCTAGGTTAGACTACTGCAATGCTCTACTTTCTGGCTAGCCGGATAAAGCACTAAATAAACTTCAGTTAGTGCTAAATACGGCTGCTAGAATCCTGACTAGAACACAAAAATGTGWTCATATTACTCCAGTGCTAGCCTCCCTACACTGGCTTCCTGATAATGCAAGGGCTAATTTCAAGGTTTTACTGCTAACATACAAAGCATTACATGGGCTTGCTCCTACCTATCTTTCCGATTTGGTCCTGCCGTACATACCTACACGTACGCTACGGTCACAAGACGCAGGCCTCCTAATTGTCCCTAGAATTTCTAAGCAAACAGCTGGAGGCAGGGCTTTCTCCTATAGAGCTCAATTTTTATGGAATAGTCTGCCTACCCATGTGAGAGACGCAGACTCGGTCTCAACTTTTAAGTCTTTACTGAAGACTCATCTCTTCAGTGGGTCATATTGATTGAGTGTAGTCTGGCCCAGGAGTGTGAAGGTGAACGGAAAGGCTCTGGAGCAACGAAACGGCCTTGCTGTCTCTGCCTGGCCGGTTCCCCCTCTCTCCACTGGGATTCTCTGCTTCTAACCTTATTACAGGGGTTGAGTCACTGGCTTACTGGTGCTCTTTCATGCCGTCCCTAGGAGGGGTGCGTCACTTGAGTGGGTTGAGTCACTGACGTGATCTTCCTGTCTGGGTTGGCGCCCCCCTTGGGTTGTGCCGTGGCGGAGATCTTTGTGGGCTATACTCGGCCTTGTCTCAGGATGGTAAGTTGGTGGTTGAAGATATCCCTCTAGTGGTGTGGGGGCTGTGCTTTGGCAAAGTGGGTGGGGTTATATCCTTCCTGTTTGGCCCTGTCCGGGGGTATCAATCGGATGGGGCCACAGTGTCTCCTGGCCCCTCCTGTCTCAGCCTCCAGTATTTATGCTGCAGTAGTTTGTGTCGGGGGGCTAGGGTCAGTTTGTTATATCTGGAGTACTTCTCCTGTCTTATCCGGTGTCCTGTGTGAATTTAAGTATGCTCTCTCTAATTCTCTCTTTCTCTTCTTTCTTTCTCTCTCTCGGAGGACCTGAGCCCTAGGACCATGCCTCAGGACTACCTGGCATGATGACTCCTTGCTGTCCCCAATCCACCTGGCCGTGCTGCTGCTCCAGTTTTCAATTGTTCTGCCTGCGGCTATGGAACCCTGACCTGTTCACCGGACGTGCTACCTGTCACAGACCTGCTGTTTTCAACTCTCTAGAGACAGCAGGAGCGGTAGATATTATCTTAATGATCGGCTATGAAAAGCCAACTGACATTTACTCCTGAGGAGCTGACTTGCTGCACCCTCGACAACTACTGTGATTATTATTATTTGACCATGCTGGTCATTTATGAACATTTGAACATCTTGGCCATGTTCTGTTATAAAACTCCACCCGGCACAGCCAGAAGAGGACTGGCCACCCCTCATAGCCTGGTTCCTCTCTAGGTTTCTTCCTTTCTAGGGAGTTTTTCCTAGCCACCGTGCTTCTACACCTGCATTGCTTTGCTGTTTGGGGTTTTAGGCTGGGTTTCTGTACAGCACTTTGAGATATCAGCTGATGTAAGAAGGGCTATATAAATACATTTTGATTTGATCTTGCCCTCCAAATACACCTCTGCTGTTTTCAACCAAGATCTCAGCGATCACTGCCTCATTGCCTGCATCCGTAACGGGTCTGCGGTCAAACGACCACCCCTCATCACTGTCAAAAGCTCCCTAAAACACTTCAGCGAGCAGGCCTTCCTAATCGACCTGGCCCGGGTATCCTGGAAGGATTTTGACCTCATCCCGTCAGTAGAGGATGCCTGGTCATTCTTTAAATGTGCCTTCCTCACCATCTTAAATAAGCATGCCCCTTTCAAAAAATGTTGAACCAAGAACAGATGGTTCTTGGTTCCCTTGGTTCTCTACAGACCTGACTGCCTTTGACCAGCACAAAAACATCCTGTGGCGCCCGTGATATGCAACTTTTCAGGGATGTCAGGAACAAATACACACAGGCAGTTAGGAAAGCTAAGGCTAGCTTATTCAAGCAGAAATTTGCATCCTGTAGCACAAACTCAAAAAAGTTCTGGGACACTGTAAAGTCCATGGAGAATAAGAGCACCTCCTCCCAGCTGCCCATGGCACTGAGGCTAGGAAACACTGTCACCACCGATAAATCCACTATAATTGAGAATTTCAATAAGCATTTTTCTACGGCTGACCATGCTTTCCACCTGGCTACCCCTACCCCGGTCAACACCTCTGCACTCCCCACAGCAACTCGCCCAAGCCTCCCCTATTTCTCCTTCACCCAAATTGCACTCCCCACAGCAACTCGCCCAAGCCTCCCCTATTTCTCCTTCACCCAAATCCAGATAGCTGATGTTCTTAAAGAACTGCAAAACCTGGACCCCTAAAAATCAGCCGGGCTAGACAATCTGGACCCTCTCTTTTTAAAATTATCTGCCGAAATTGTTGCAACCCCTATTACTAGCCTGTTCAACCTCTCCTTCGTATCGTCTGAGATTCCCAAAGATTGGAAAGCTGCCGCGGTCATCCCCCTCTTCAAAGGGGGAGACACTCTAGACCCAAATTGCTACAGACCTATATCTATCCTACCCTGCCTTTCTAAAGTCTTCGAAAGCCAAGTCAACAAACAGATCACCGACCATTTCGAATCCCACCGTACCTTCTCCGCTATGCAATCTGGTTTCAGAGCTGGTCATGTGTCCACCTCAGCCACGCTCAAGGTCCTAAACGATATCATAACCGCCATTGATAAGAGACATTACTGTGCAGCCATATTCATCGACTTGGCCAAGGCTTTCGACTCTGTCAATCACCACATTCTTATTGACAGACTCAACAGCCTTGGTTTCTCAAATGATTACTTCGCCTGGTTCACCAACTACTTCTCTGGTAAAGTTCAGTGTGTTAAATCGGAGGGCCTGTTGTCCGGACCTCTTGCAGTCTCTATGGGGGTGCCACAGGGTTCAATTCTCAGGCCGACTCTCTTCTCTGAATACATCAATGATGTTGCTCTCGCTGCTGGTGATTCTCTGATCCACCTCTACGCAGACAACACCATTCTGTATACTTCTGGCCCTTCTTTGGACACTGTGTTAACCTTTCTCGCCCCGGGGTTCCGCTAGCGGAACACCCACAACATCCCGCTGCCTTCGCAGCATGCGAAATTCAAAAATATGTCCAATACAGCAAATGAAAGATAAACATCTTGTGAATCCAGCCAACATGTCCAATTTTTTAATTGTTTTACAGCGAAAACACAATATATATTTACATTATCTGACCACAATAGCCAAACACACAACGCCATTTATTCACCGCCAACATAGCTTTCACAAAACCCACAAATAGAGATAAAATTAATCACTAACCTTTGAACAACTTCATCAGATGACAGTCTTATAACATCATGTTATACAATACATTTATGTTTTGTTCGAAAATGTGCATATTTAGAGGTACTAATCGTGGTTTTACCTTGTGAATACGTAGCCATAATGCACCAAATTGTCCGGAGAAATTTTGGACAGTCACGTAATCTAACCAAAAAACTCATCATAAACTTTACTAAAAAATACATGTTGTACAGCAAATGAAAGATACACTGGTTCTTAATGCAACCGCTGTGTTAGATTTTAAAAAATAACTTTAGTACAACGTACAGCATGCAATATTGTGAGACAGCGCCCAACAATTCTCTGCCTTGTTGGAGCCAACATAAACCACAAAAATACGAAATAACATCATAAATATTCTCTTACCTTTGATGATCTTCCATCAGAATGTAGTGCAAGGAGTCCTAGTTCCAGAATAAATCGTTGTTTTGTTTTATAATGTCCATTTCTTCTGTCGAATTAGCAACTTTGGCTAGCCATGTGGAGGGCACATGTCCAAGACCTCTTAGCGCATGGAACAAAAAATTCCAAAAGTCCCAATAAACGTCGAATAAACTGGTCAAACTCGGTTGAAAATCCAACTTTATTATGTTTTTCTCATATGTATCCAATAAAATCCGAGCCGGAGCATTTCGTCGTGTATACCTAACGTGGGGTTCCCTGGTGCGCAGTTGAATACTGCCAATAGAGCGGACCTGTCACTCTAAAAGCTCTCATTCGGTCTCACATCAAGCTAGACACCCCATTCAACATTCTACTGCCTGTTGACATCTAGTGGAAGGCGTATGAAGTGCATACAGATCCATAAATATAAGCCAGTTGAATAGGCATGCCCTGACACAGAGCCCCATTTTCAGAATTTTCACTTCCTGTTTGGAAGTTTGCTGCCAAATGAGTTATGTTTTACTCACATATATAATTCAAACAGTTTTAGAAACTTCAGAGTGTTTTCTATCCAATAGTAATAATAATATGCATATTGTATGATCTAGAACAGAGTACGAGGCCGTTTAATTTGGGCACGATATTTTTTCCCAAAGTGAAAATAGCACCCCCTATTCACTAACAGGTTAACTAACCTCCAGACGAGCTTCAATGCCATACACAATGCCATACAACTCTCCTTCCGTGGCCTCCAACTGCTCATAAATGCAAGTAAAACTAAGTGCATGCTCTTCAACTGATCACTGTCCGCATCTGCCCGCCCGTCCAGCATCACTACTGTTGACGGTTCTGACTTAGAATATGTGGACAACTACAAATACCTAGGTGTCTGGCTAGACTGTAAACTCTCCTTCCAGACTCACATTAAGCATCTCCAATCCAAAATTAAATCTAGAATCGGCTTCCTATTTCACAACAAAGCATCCTTCACTCATTTTGCCAAACATACTCTCGTAAAACTGACCATCGTTCCCGATCCTCAACTTCGGCGATGTCATCTATAAAATAGCCTCCAACACTATACTCAACAAATTGTATGAGGTTTATCACAGTGCCATCCGTTTTGTCACCAAAGCCCCATATATTACCCACCACTGCGACCTGTACGCTCTCGTTGGCTGGCCATCGCTACATACTCGTCGCCAAACCCACTGGCTCCAGGTCATCTACAAGTCTCTGCTAGGTGAAGCCCTGCCTTATCTAAGCTCACTGGTCACCATAGCAGCACCCACCCGTAGCACGCACTCCAACAGATATATCTCACTGGTCACCCCCAAAGCCAATTTCTCCTTTGGCCGCCTTTCCTTCCAGTTCTCTGCTGCCAATGACTGGAACGAACTGCAAGAATCACTGAAGCTGGAGACCCATATCTCCCTCCCTAGCTTTAAGCACCAGCTGTCAGAGCAGCTCACAGATCACAGCACCTGTACATAGCCCATCTGTAAACAGCCCATCCAACTGCCTCATCCCGATACTGTATTTATTTATTTATTTATTTATTTATTTTGCTCCTTTGCACCCCAGTATCTCTACTTGCAACATTAATCTTCTGCACATCTACCATTCCAGTGTCTAATTGCTATATTGTAATTACTTCGCCACCACGGCCTATTTATTGCCTTACCTCCCTTGTCTTACCTCATTTGCACTCACTGTAAATATATTTTTCTTTTTCCACTGTATTATTGACTGTATGTTTGTTTATTCCATGTGTAACTCTGTGTTGTTGTATGTGTCGAACTGCTGTGCTTTATCTTGGCCAGGTCGCAGTTGTAAATGAGAACTTGTTCTCAACTAGCCTACCTGATTAAATAAAGGTGAAATAAAAATAAAATGAATTAAAAATTAACACATACTTACACTGATATCTTAACACGCACATACAGTACCAGTCAAACATTTGGACACACCTACTCATTCAAGGGTTTTTCTTTATTAAGACATTTAAGACATCAAAACTATGAAATAACACATATGGAATCATGTAGTAAGCAAAAAATTGTTAAACAAATCAACATATATTTGAGATTTGAGATTCTTCAAAGTAACCACCCTTTGCCTTGATGACAGCTTTACACACTCTTGACATTTTCTCAACCAGCTTCACCTGGAATGCTTTTCCAACAGTCTTGAAGGAGTTCCCATATATGCTGAGCTCCTGTTGGCTGCTTTTCCTTCACTTGGTTCAACTCATCCCAAACCATCTCAATTGGGTTGAGGTCGGGTGATTGTGGAGGCCAGGTCATCTGATGCAGCACTCCATCACTCTCCTTCTTGGTCAAATAGCCCTTACACAGCCTGGAGATGTGTTGGGTCATTGTCCTGTTGAAAAACAAATGATAGTCCCACTAAGCGCAAACCAGATGGGATGGCGTATCGCTGCAGAATGCTGTGGTAGACTTGGTGGAACCTGTTTGGGCAAAGTGTCCCACTAGCTGGGCAACTTCCTGTGAAACTGGAGGGCACGCAATTCAAATAAATAATCATAGACATTATGGATATTAAACATTTAGGTACATACAAGTGTCTTATATCGGTTGAAAGCTTTAATTCTTGTTAATCTAACTGCACTGTCCGATTTACAGTAGCCATTACAGCGAAAGCATGCCATGCGATTGTTTGAGGACAGCGCCCCATATCAAATTATTTTTCCACCGGCACAGGTTTCATAAATTCACAAATAGCGATTAAAAATTCACTTACTTTTTAAAAATCATCTTCTGATTTGTCATCTTAAGGGTCCCAGCTATAACATGTAGTGTCGTTTTGTTAGATAAAATCCTTCTTTATATCCCAACAAGTCTGTTTAGTTGGCACCATCGATTTGAGTAATCCACTCGTTCAACATGCAAAGAAAGGAACCTGAAAATCTACCCCCTAAACTTTGTTTCAACAAGTCAAAATACGTTTCTATTCACTCCTCAGATACCCTAAAATGTAATCAAACTAGAATATTTCTTACGGAAAGAAGTATGTTCAATAGGAAACCGATTTTGTCAGGTGCGTTCTGTCTTCATTGCGCACACATACACACATTTCCAAGACTGTGTCCCTGTACTAAAACTCATATTTCTTATTCGTTTTGGAAGTTACAAGCATGAAACCTTGAACATAGACTGCTGACACCCTGTGGAAGCCAGAATTCAGTATGCCCCTAAACTTTCCATTTCTTAGAGCATGGGCTCTCAAAAACATAATACATCTGGTTGTTTTTTCTTTGGATTTTCTCCTACCATATCTATTGTGTTATATTCTCCTACATTATTTTAAC
>NW_019944861.1:13099-30599 GCF_002910315.2 Salvelinus sp. IW2-2015 | reverse complement strand
CTGTATGATATGATTGAAAGTATTAACTCAATACAATATTATTACAGTATTTTTACCCCAGTTGAACAAAATATCCAGATTGATTAAGGGCATATTTAATTTGTCCTACTAGCCAGGTAATCTGGGGATTACGGTTATATCGGCTATACTCATTCTAACGATATTACTGTTAATGCATTTGATATAGTCTAATAATAATAATAATAATGCATACAAATAATGTCTTCCAATTGAAAGTTGAGAATGATAGCCTATAGGCTGGGCCCTACATGATGATGATTAAGTATGATGCATGAATTTATTTCCAATGACCACAATACTCAGGAAACAGCTTGTCCTTTTTATTGAATTTAGATAAACAATCATACATATAATAACTGTGTTGCGCTTCGAAATGAATTGTTTCTACTACATTCATTCCTACATTTCTTCTCGATATTTCCAATATGCAATGCTTTCGATAATAAATGACAAACATATAGGCTTATTTCACTAACTCTGTGCTAAAGCAGAGGCATCATGGTCATCCGTCTCAAAATATGTCTGTCTGTGTTTCACAAACCGGAGGTCAGCCACGCGCACCTCGCAGGGCCACTGGTATCACGCTACGGAGAACCATTGGCATGGACGCAGTTCCTGAGTTCACGCGTGGTCAGACAAAGGAATCGCGAAACATTTTTCAGCAGAACAAAATGTCAAAATTAAAACAAGAAAGCGAGTCACCACTTCCTTGGTCTTCCTGCGCCGCGGTTCTCTCTTACCCGAGGTTTCCTAGCCAGTTGGGCCGCCTTTTCCGCACGACAGGCCTCGAGATCTCCCCTGAGCGCAGGGTCAAGGGAAAGTATGTGCGAGCCTCAGACTGCGTTGTTTCAGAGAGCCAGAAAATGTCAAGTAGCCAATTTTACTGCCGCCCGCGATATAAAACAATAGATGGCACTAAGCCAGCTCCACTATGGGCTATACGAATGATATAACACACACGGTCAAGAAAGAAGCAGGCCTACATTAGGCCTATCGTCGTCCATTTGATACTTTAAAATGCAGGTTTCTGATTTAATTCGTTTCAGATTTTTAAAAACATATTAATTAAGGTATTAACAACATCCTATTCAAAATCTTTCGAATAAAATGCTAACTTCATAATTTAAAATATACCATACCAAAAAGTACTTTAACTTGTAAGTTTTCAAATTATACAATTTACAGCAATAGGCTATCTTGTTATTTCAAAAATAAATATATATATTATATCAATCTGATATGTGATTAATGTTGTTTTTAATATTTCCTAATATTCAACACTATTCTGAAATCCCATACACGGATGTATTCTGATTCTATATTGAATTAGTTTAATTATATGAAAGATGCATTTAATAAACATGTATGTAATGAATTACAGGAGATCACCTCTTGAAGTAGTTATCTTATGTAATACAAAAGTGACAATACTTTTCCGTTAAATGTTCAATAGGCCTACTAGAATAATATATACAATACTAAAAATAAAAGGGAACATTTAAGCATTAGGCCTACAAAAAATGTATATATTTTCAGTAAGTTTACTGTTTATACTAGAATGAAATGAGAAAATATATACATTTATAAAAACGCTATCCATTCTTTATTTCCCCATTGCTATAATTAATAACGTGTATTGTAAAATGTATTATTTTGTACCACATGATATTTAATTATGCATTGTATATATTAAATAGTCTACTGTAAATATATATTTGTGATAAACATGAATTTTTATTACACATTCATTATAAACATTGCAAGTGAAAACTAAATTGGATACAACATCCTTGTGAGTAACCCGGTCACCAACAATGTAAATCATCCTGTACACAGTTGCAAAGTTGCAAAAAGTTAAGATATGGCTTTTGAGTTACCCTTTAGTTCCCATGGTGTGTGAGAGTGTGTGTGAGCAAGTATTTTATTTTCCACAGAGTGTGTGTGTTTCAATGTGAGCTAGTTGGTGTGAGAAACTGTGATTTCCCTGTGATTTCTCTCTCTGTGTGTGTGTGTGTGTGTGTGTGTGTGTGCGTGTTGTGGTGCGTGTGCATGTTGTGTGTGTCGTGTGTGTGTGTGGTGGTGTGTGTGGACAGCAGTGCCTGCAGTGTGGAGCGGGGCATGGATCCATGCGCCCGGCGGGGACCAGACACGATTGCGGTGCTGCAGGAGGACAGAGTCTGTGTTATTCTCCCTCTACTGACAGACAGCCATATTCACTGCTGCTCTGCTCTGTTCTCTGACCTTAACCAGCTCACCAGTTCACAAGCACACAGACAAGTTCCCTGCTCCCCCACAGAGGACAGAGCCAGGACTCAGGACCCAGGACCTGACAGGACCCACACCCACACCCATGTAGCACAGACCCACACATCCAGGGACATATAGGACCCCAGCCCAAGCCCCAGCCTCTTCAACCCCCCACACGTAGCCCTTACTCCTGCTCATCCTGATAACTATTTCAACTCAGACATCCAGGACCCTGGACAATTGTGAACCCCCAGAACTAGACACCTGAACCCAGCCTTCTGTCCAGACACTAAAGTACCCCGTGTCCTTGTCAACCCTGATCCCTGGACACACACAGTCAATTTCACAAGTTTTTCAAACAACTTACACACCTAAATGACCACAATTGCACAGGAAAGTGCTAACCCTCTTGGGATTGATGTAGAACGGAATTGGCCAAAATGACCCTGTCTATGTCTATCCTCTACCAATATATATAAGAACCGCCCCCCACCACCACACACACCACATACATACACAAGCAACCTGTTTAACGAACAGAAACACCACAACTATTTCATATGGTGAAACACCACTTTTTTCTCAACTGTTCTCATACACCAAAGTATTTTAGTGAGTTGTTGGCCCACCCTGCTTTGAGGATTTATCAGCCGTTAGAGCAGGCTTATGCCTTGGGGAAAAATGCAGGCCGTACCATTATGAAATGAGGCGTGATGAGGAGTGATACAGTCCATACCTGCTGTCATATTTGATCATAAATGTGATATTTAATAAGGGGATAAGTGATGAAAGGCGATGGAGGGAGGGTGTAGAGAGTTATTGATGCCTAGAGAGTGTGTGGTGGCTACTCTGCCCTTTCTCTAACCCTGCCTTCTCTGGCTGCAGCCCTGTGTCCATTACTAGACAACTACGAGGTGAGTTTGGACTCTTTCTACCTCCTTTCATCTGACAGCACATCCTTTCAGAAATTCTGACTGTGTTGTGTGTGTGTGTGTGTGTGTGTTTGTGTGTGTGTGTGTGTGTGTGTGGTGTGTGTGTGTGTGTTGTGTGTGTGTGTGTGTGTGGGTGTGTGTGTGTGTGTGTGTGTGTGTGTGTGTGGTGTATTGAGGTGAAGAGAGGCAGATGGTGTGATTTGTGGCGGAGGGGAGTAATTATGATTGAGAGCATTACTCCTCACTCTGCCTCTAGGTCAGCCTGAACACACACACACACACACACCACACACACACACCCACACAACACACCACCACCACCCCACACACACACACACACACACACAAAACACACACACACACTCTCGTCAGTCTCCCCCATGGGTTATTCTGACACTGTCCAGATTAACTGGAAGACTGATGTCCATGCGGCCTGTAGAACCTTCACCACAGCGTATTTATGCTTGTGTGTTTGGTGGGTGTGTGTGTGTTCAACCTCCGTGTGAATGTGTTTGCTTATGATTTACAGTGTGTGTAAAAGGTTTTGTGTGGGATGTTTTAAGGGGGTTACAACACAACTACCTTACACGAAAGTACATTCAAAAATAGAACAATTCCTCACAACATGGGAATTTTCAAGCATGACAAATATCACAGAATTTTGTTTGGTGATATTGTGGAGCTTATATTTAGTAGCACTTGTAGCAATATATATTTATCATACTCAAATTTTCTTGTTTATTTTCGATAAAATAACACTTGAATTGGAGACAACATTTTGGACACAAATAAATGATCGTACTTATTTAGTCTGCCTCTGTGGTCTGGGTCAGTTTGAGCCTTCCATATGTTTCCCACCCTGTGTGTGTCCTACAGAATAGACTGAGTGTCTCTGTCTTGGAGCCTTATTCTCTAAGCAACACTTTAAGATCTGGCAGCCGAGCGGTTCACTCATGATCCTCTTCCTGTTTGTGTTGACCATCACATCTCTCTCTGCTACGATGGGAAAAACAGAGGAGATCCTCCATTACTATGTTTTCTTCATATTGAGATGAACATGTGAAAGTTGAGGGCGTGTAATGTCAGATCACATCCATGCCAGTCGATTGTTCCTCAATGGTCTCCTCCGCTCCACCCTGATCTGCAGCTTGCTTCTGCCCATGGGGGAGCCCTGCCGATGGGGCGTGCGCTTGCGTTCATAGGCCCCGGAGCCCCGCCCCCCCAGCCCCTGTGTGGTCTGACTGTGTGTTGTGTGTGTGTGGTCCTCCTGGTCCCCCGCTCATCTGTCCGAGGCCTGCTAACGGCCTGCCCAGTGACCACGGCTGTTTACTTTAGCTCTATCTGCACCAACTGAACTCTGATCGCCCGCTTCCTGCAGCTGGGCCAAATCAGGCCCCAGCCCCCGGCCCGTTTCAGCCCGGGGAGCGGCCCCTTGGCCTGGGACAAGACAGCTACAGGGGCCCCTGGTGGATCAGGGTGCCTCCAATCCCTTCACATGCCACCTCTCTCTCTCCCTTCCATCCCCTGTACTTTAGTCTATGACTGATAGAGCCGTACCATAGCCAGTCATATGGTTGCTGTGCTGTGAGCAGTGCCTCTGTGTCTGTAATTATGTTGTCAGAGGCCAGTCTTCATTGGCTAGGGTAATTGATGTAGCTGTAACAGAAAGTATCAGAAACAGTCAGTACCCTGCATCTCTTTCAGGGAAACACACAGCCTGACATCACATTCAGAAATGGAGAAGGCGAGGTGGAGGTTTACCATACAATAGTCTTTTTACCAAAGCCATAGAGTTCTTTTCAATGGGGAAATGTTTTGCTTGTCTGCTGGTTTGGCTGCTTAGATGTGGTAAAAAAATGACTGACAAAATACAGACATAATACTAGCAATATTATACTTTCCCTGTTATAATAGATGGGTCACTCCACAAAATTAGTGCCTTCTGCTTCCCTGTGATATTTTAAGTAGAAATTGTGCACAAATATGGAATTTTAAAAGCCTGTTATATTAAATGAAGTGTCCTTTAATACAGACCACATGGAGAAGGTCCAATGCAGCCGTCTTTACCGCAATATCAAATCATTTCTGGTTTACAACTAAGTACCTTACTCTGAATGTTTTCAATAAAATGTTAAAA
Source organism: Salvelinus sp. IW2-2015 (assembly GCF_002910315.2). NCBI lineage: Eukaryota > Metazoa > Chordata > Actinopteri > Salmoniformes > Salmonidae > Salvelinus > Salvelinus sp. IW2-2015. Next base: position 25,262 of record NW_019944861.1, on the reverse strand, counting down.
AAAAAAAAAATATATATATATCTTCTTAGCTATGAAAAAGTTCTCAAGCAAAAATGTATCTAGTACTGTCTGGGAGTGGTACTGTCTGGGAGTGGTCTGAGTGTGGAGGGGAAAACTGAAGACGAACTGTTATTCCGACCCGATTTACGATCGCAGAAATGGAACGTAATTCCCTTTTTATGCATATTTCTCTCTATGTGTATTTTGTCCTTTGAGGGGGGGGAGGGGGGGGGGGTATTAGTCAAGGCCATATTCTGACCTTGACTTAATACCCTCATGGGACATCTAATATTTTTCTTCCTGATAGAATTTGACCTTATGATCGCTGGAGACAAATGTGAAACCAGTCACAATGCAGCAAACTGAAGTACAGTACATCAACATATCACGTTAGCCACCATCAGTTAAACCCACAGACATTTCTAGCTGTCACTTTAGTGTTCGTTTCCTTACATTTTGCATCATTCCATTGCATCGTCAGTTTACCTTTCTTTTCTCTGTCACGTTCCTGTGGTGGTTCCTGATAGCCTAATACAGTATTAGGCTAACTTATTACAAGTTGTGCAATAATTTGGGACACGTAGCCTATTTGAATCATTATGGAACGCAGACCATTAAACCTGGAGTCTGGCACAGGGTTCAGGACAACTGGACCTTTGTCATCACAGTTCCATGATTAGTGAGGATTACTAGGGTTTATTTATAGGACTACTGTTCAACCCTTATTGTACACTTTTCTCACCTTACAATATTTCATGAATTGAACAATTGATTATGTCAACTTTCAGGACAAGTCAAACCACTGTATTTTAGAATCACCAATATATTTCGAACTAAAGGCTTTCCAAACCTGTTTTTTTCATAAATAATTTCATCACCCTAAATAATATACAAGAAAGGAGATGAATATACCTGTATTTACATGTCTTTCTTTCATTGATCCCTAATATTCTAAACTGTTCTCTCCATATATTCGAGTCTGTCGAGAAAATTCTAATTAAAGGTACACCAAATTTAAAAGGATGGCTTTAAATAAATGTAATGAAAACCCTGTTGAATGCACTTCTCAGTAGTTGGTATTCAGACTTACCTTTCAGAGTGTACTTGCATACTCCCTTAAAATACCGTTGCTTGAAAAACCCATAGCCAATATATGCTTCCTCATAATAGTCAGAATGAATCTAAAATAACTCAAGAAATCTGTCATTAATTTTTACATATTTGTCGAGGAGATCTCAGTCACCCAATTTTACATCTAATTAAGATGTTGGGTGCAGTATTTCTCAATAAAAACATCTGTAGGAAAATCAAATCAAATCAAATCAAATCAAATTTTATTAGTCACATACACATGGTTAGCAGATGTTAATGCGAGTGTAGCGAAATGCTTGTGCTTCTAGTTCCGACAATGCAGTAATAACCAACAGTAATCTAACCTAACAATTCCACGCTACTACCTTACACACACACACAAGTGTGAAGGGATAAAGAATATGTACATAAAGATATATGGATGAGTGGTGGTACAAATGGTGGAGAATGCAGTGGATGGTATAGAGTACGGTATACTAATGAGATGAGTACTGTAGGGTATGTAAACATAAAGTGGCATAGTTTAAAGTGGCTAGTGGTAAATGTATTGCATAAAGATGGCAAGATGCAGTAGATGATATAGAGTACAGTATATACATATGAGATGGGTAATGTAGGGTATGTAACATTGTATTAAGTGGCATTGCTTAAAGTGGCTAGTGGTACATTTTTACATAATTTCCATCAATTCCATTTTTAAAGTGGCTGGAGTTGAGTCAGTTGTTGGCAGCGGCCGCTAAATGTTAGTGGTGGCTGTTTAACAGTTCTGATGGCTTGAGATAGAAGCTGTTTTTCAGTCTCTCGGTCCTGCTTTGATGCACCTGTACTGACCTCGCCTTCTGGATGATAGCGGGGTGAACAGGCAGTGGCTTGGTGGTTGTTGTCCTTGATGATCTTTATGGCCTTCCTGTGACATGGGTGGTGTAGGTGTCCTGGAGGGCAGGTAGTTTGCCCTGGTGATGCGTTCTGCAGACCTCACTACCCTCTGGAGAGCCTTACGGTTGTGGGCGGAGCAGTTGCCGTAAGGCGGTGATACAGCCCGACAGGATGCTCTCGATTGTGCATCTGTAGAAGTTTGTGAGTGCTTTTGGTGACAAGCCGAATTTCTTCACGCTCCTGAGGTTGAAGAGGCGCTGCTGCGCCTTCTTCACAACGCTGTCTGTGTGGGTGGACCAATTCAGTTTGTCCGTGATGTGTACACGAGGAACTTAAAACTTTCCACCTTCTCCACTACTGACCCGTCGATGTGGATAGGGGGGTGCTCCCTCTGCTGTTTCTCTGAAGTCCACAATCATCTCCTTTGTTTTGTTGACGTTGAGTATGAGGTTATTTTCCTGACACACACTCCGAGGCGCCTCACTCCTCCCTGTAGGCGTCTCGTCGTTGTTGGTGATCAGCCTACAACTGTAGTGTCATCGGCAAATTGATGATCGAGTTGGAGGCGTGCATGGCCACGCAGTCGTGGGTGAACAGGGAGTACAGGAGAGGGCTCAGAACGCCACCCTTGTGGGGCCCAGTGTTGAGGATCAGCGGGGTGAGATGTTGTTACCTACCCTCACACCTGGGGGCGGCCCGTCAGGAAGTCCAGGACCCAGTTGCACAGGGCGGGGTCGAGACCCAGGGTCTCGAGCTTGATGACGAGTTTGGAGGGTACTATGGTGTTATGCTGAGCTGTAATCGATGAACAGCATTCTCACATGGGTATTCCTCTTGTCCAGATGGGTTAGGGAGTGTGCAGTGTGGTTGCGATTGCGTCGTCTGTGGACCTATTGGGTCGGTAAGCAAATTGGAGTGGGTCTAGGGTGTCCGGTAGGGGGAGGTGATATGGTCCTTGACTAGTCTCTCAAAACTTCATGATGACGGAAGTGAGTGCTACGGGGCGATAGTCGTTTAGCTCAGTTACCTTAGCTTTCTTGGAACAGGAACAATGGTGGCCTCTTGAAGCATGTGGGAACAGCAGACTGGGATAGGATTGATTGAATATGTCCGTAAACACACCAGCCAGCTGGTCTGCGCATGCTCTGAGGACGCGGCTGGAATGCCGTCTGGCCTGCAGCCTTGGCGAGGTGTTAACACGTTTAAATGTTTTACCACCTCGGCTGCAGTGAAGGAGAGCCGCAGGTTTTGGTAGGGGCCGTGTCAGTGGCACTGTGGTTTCCTCAAAGCGGGCAAAAAAGTTGTTTAGCCTGTCTGGGAGCAAGACATCCTGGTCCTCGACGGGGCTGGTTTTCTTTTTGTAATCCGTGATTGACTGTAGACCCTGCCACATACCTCTTGTGTCTGAGCTGTTGAATTTCGACTCGATTTTGTCTCTGTACTGAGACTTAGCCTGTTTGATTGCCTTGCGGAGAGAATAGCTACACTGTTTGTATTCGGTCATGCTTCCGGTCACCTTGCCCTGGTTAAAAGCAGTGGTTCGCGCTTTGGAGTCATGCCTCATTGAATGACAACAAATACTTTATTGATGAATCCCTACTGTTGACTAATCACCAGTGAAGGGGCATAGACTTCGGCTCCGAACTTTGGCTTGCCTCTAGGAAAAATGTCAGGTGCCATAACGAACATAAACGTCACAAAATGTCGTCATAATTTATGCCTGATGTCTTCCGAACTGTTTCGGCTTGGAAGCATGCAGATGCCTTTATACAGGTAGGCCTAATTAACCGGCTTTGCAGGTATGGTTCCTTTGCGCACACTGAATAAATGTAGTTCAACCACTGAATACCCTCCCACTTGCTGGCCAACAAATTTTCTTGTGGGGTTTTCATAAGAAAGGCGTGTGTAGGAAAAGTGTACATTTCCTAAGTCTGAATCGGGTCATAATTTACAGCCTTGTGATTTTGGAAGCGGCAGGGTAGCCTAGTGGTTAGAGCGTTGGTCTAGTAACCGCAAGGTTGAAAGTTCAATGCCCGAGCTGACAAGGTAGAAATGTGTTGTTCTGCGCCTGAACACCCACTGTTCCCTGGCCGTCATTAAAATAAGAGTTTGTTCTTAACTTTAACTGACTTGCTTAGTAAAATACAGGTTAAAAACATGTCACCCGGCCGGCCAAAACTCCATCCCACTGAAACAGGCTGGAATTCAGGCATTCTTATTTTCACAATTTCACAGTATTCTTCCAACCTCATAGTGTGGAAATATATATAAAACATAGGAAAATCTAGTTTTCGAATGCCCTGAGCCTTTAATCAATCAGATGTTTTATATGAATAAAGACATGCTGAAGTGCCAAAATTCAGCATTTTGACATGTCCCTCTGTGCACACTCTGTGACTTCTAGGAAGATTTTAACCCACTTAACCCCAACACCATCATTGAAGTTATTTTGACAAAGTCATTCCTAAAGATGATTATTTGTTTCATGTGATTAGTGATTAATTTACGTCTGTCCCTCATTTTAAAGTCCACCCTGTTACATGAACTGTAACTCTCGTTTTAATATGGTGAATCTATTCCTTTAAAACATTTTTCTTTCCAAAGAAACATTGAACATCTAATGGTCAAATCCTAGAGTAAAAGCAGGTGAGCAGGTTCTACTCTTTTTGGCCATTGTCTGGTGTTTTGTGGTGGAAAACTGACTGGGTCGAGCATAACACGTCAACCATGTTACCTATAGACAGGCTAGAAATGTCAATTTTTTTGGCGGGGGGGAGTGAATCTTGCATTCAATTGCCACTCCCTGTTTCACACAACAAGCTTCAATTCCCCCTGTCACTAGCAGTGGCGGATTTAGGCATAGGCAACATGGGCAGCCGCCCAGGGCGGAATCTTGCCAGGGGCGGCATGGGGCACCCGCACAATTTTTTAAAATAAAAATATACAAAATACCAAAAATATTCCGAATGGTGACATTTGCTTGATCGGTTTTCAATCACTCATTTGCACATCGCGTCAATGATATCATGTCACCGTGTGGAACTGTGGGCCAATTAACCATGTTGGAGTGGGCGCCCTGATTCTAGTTTGTGAGCTAGGCAGGCTACTGCCTGGGAAGGTCTCCCAGTCAGAAGTACGCGATGGGGTGGGGGTGGTGGTAGGTTGACTTCAGGTCTCCCCACTGGAAGCCCAAGGTAGGGGGAGGTGGGGAGTCTATCAAAAGCGCACCTCTAACTTTGTACAGTACTAATGCAATTAGTAATGCAATTAGTTGTGCAATTTAGTTAGTGTGTTTCTTGTTTGAAGGGCTATAGTGTAGTAATCAGGTTCTCTTCTTTACAAGTGTGTTATTCTATTTGTGTATTTGTGTGATATGGGATTTGTGCAATTTAGTTTTATTTGTGTTTTTTTTAGCAATAGGGTAATAGTGTAATAATTTGATTCTCTTTTTTTATTTGCATTTATATACTGCAATTTGTTTCCATTTGTTTTGTTACTTCTTTTTGATATTTGCGAGTCTTATTTTTGTATATATTTTGATATTTATACAGTTTTAAATGTTATGATTATTTATTTGTGTTGTTCCCCAAATGTCTGAATAACAATTACAGTTAGTGCAGAATGGTGCTATTTGGGGGGGGTAGAATCGCTGCTGGTCACTAGGGTACGTATTGATTTAAGACTAAATTGTCAAACCAGTTATGGTGAACACTGTTTTTTTATTTGGCACTTACAGCTTCAATGTGTAACTTTTTGGAAGTCCTGACCAAATTCACATAGAAATGTGAGTTATACATCTTTCATTCTCGTTGAAAGCAAGTATTAGAAGCGGTAGATATGCTCTATGTGCACTATTTCTATGCTTTCCCATTCTATGCATCTTTTCCTTTCGGTTTTGCACAGCAGCTTCAAACAGTTGAAAATACAATATTTGGGGTTATTGAAAAGATGTTTCACAGCAGTTTGGATGGTACAATGATTCTCTACATTATAGATTGCTTGTTTTCTCTATTTTTACTATTTTCTACATTGTAGAATAATAGTGACGACATCAAAACTATGAAAGAACACATACGGAATCATGTAGTAACCAAAAAAGTGTTAAACAAATCGAAATATATTTAACATTTTAGATTCTTCAAAGTAGCCACCCTTTGCCTTGATGACAGCTTTGCACACGCTTGGCATTCTCTCAACCAACTTCATCAGGTAATGCATTTCAATTAACAGGTGTGCATTGTTTAAAGTTCATTTGTGGAATTTCTTTCCTTCTTAATGCGTTTGAGACAATCAGTTGTGTTGTGACAAGGTAGGGGTGGTATACAGAACATAGCCATATTTGTTAAAAGACCAAGTCCATATTACGGCAAGAACAGCTCAAATAAGCAAAGAGAAATGACAGTTCATCATTACTTTAAGACATGAAGGTCAGTCAATACGGAAAATTTCAATAACTTTGAAAGTTTCTTCAAATGCAGTCGCAAAAACCATCAAGCGCTATGATGAAACTTGCTCGCATGAGGACTGCCACAGGAAAGGAAGACCCAGAGTTACCTCTGCTGCAGAGGATAAATTCATTGTAGTTAACTGCACCTCAGATTGCAGGCCAAATAAATGCTAGTAACAGACACATCTCAACATCAACTGTTCAGAGAAGACTGCGTGAATCAGGCCTTCATGGTCGAATTGCTGCAAAGAAACCACCACTAAAGGACACCAATAATAAGAAGAGACTTGCTTGGGCCAAGAAACACGAGCAATGGACATTAGACCAGTGGAAATCATTCCTTTGGTCTGGTGAGTCCAAATTTGAGATTTTGTGGTTCCAACTGCCGTGTCTTTGTGAGACGCAGAGAAGGTGAACGGATGATCTCTGCATGTGTGGTTCCCACTGTGAAGCATAGTTGAGGAGGTGTGATGGTGTGGGGGTGCCTTGCTAGTGATGCTGTCTGTGATTTATTTAGATTTCAAGGCACACTTAACCAGCAAGGCTACCACAGCATTCTGCAGCGATACGCCATCCCATCTGGTTTGCTTTTAGTGGGACTATCATTTATTTTTCAACAGGACAATGACCCAACACACCTCCAGGCTGTGTAAGGGCTATTTGACCAAGAAGAGGAGTGATGGAGTGCTGCATCAGATGACCTGGCCTCCACAATCACCCAACCTCAACCCAAATGAGAGGGTCTGGGATGAGTTGGACTCCAGAGTGAAGAAAAAGCAGCCAACAAGTGCTCAGCATATGTGGGAACTGCTTCAAGACTGTTGGAAAAGCATTCCAGGTGAAGCTGGTTGAGAGAATGCCAAGAGTGTGCAAAGCTGTCATCAAGGCAAAGGGTGGTTACTTTGAAGAATCTAAAATCTAAAATGTCTTCACTATTATTCTACAATTTAGAATATAGTAAAATAAAGAAAAACCCTTGAATGAGTAGGTGTGTCCAAACTTTTGACTGGTACTCTATATATATATATWTTTTTTACATATATTTAACCGCTTTTGGGGGTAGGCGCAAAACTACCTTCATACTTCCATACATTTTTTTCAACCAGTAGAGCAAAACGAGAACACCATCATGTTCGTGAGAATCTTCCTTTTCCATAGAGTGGTTTGTAGGTCACATTTTCGTGAGRAGACCAATTTCCTGAAAAACATGCTCTTGCTCTGCATCGCTCCAATAGCGACTTCATTCATAGGAAATTACATTTTTTGTGGGCAAACTTCGGGAACAATCTTTTGAAAGCTATTGGAGCAATGCATTTTGGGCAATGGTCCCACATTTATTTATATTAAAAAATAAACGTGTTAACAACCCAATATTGTTAATCAACCAGGTTGTCACCGAAATACTTATAATATAATAGTAGCCTTTGTCACGTTCGTCGTAATGTGGAAGAGAGGACCAAGGCGCAGCGTGATATAAATACATTCTTCTATTTATTATAACGTAACGAAGAATACTTAAGCAGACTTACAAACAACAAACGAACGTGAAGCTATAATTTAAACAAGTGCAAACACAGGCAACTTACACATAGACAATCACCCACGACATACCCAATGAATATGGCTGCCTAAATATGGTTCCCAATCAGAGACAATGATTAACAGCTGCCTCTAATTGAGAACCAATCTAGGCAGCCATAGACATACAAACACCTAGACTAGACGAAACCCCATAAACATACAAAACCCCTAGACATGCCAAAAACACATACATCCCCCATGTCACACCCTGACCTAACTAAAATAATAAAGAAAACAAAGATAACTAAGGCCAGGGCGTGACAGCCTTACATTTTTATTTTGTTTTTGATTAATGCCAATGCTGTTTTCTGTGCTTGCTTTCGTTTAATACTTTGGGATAAATGGACACTACCCGTTAGTGTGATAGTGTGATGGGATAGTGTGATAATTTTGGGATAGTGTGATGGGATAGTGTATTTTGGGATAGTGTGATGATTAATTATTGCTTTCCTCACTGGAAATACAGAATATGTATAAAAATGCCAAATACAGTAATCCCTCGTTTATCGCGGGGGTTACGTTCCGAAAATGACCCGCGATAAGTGAAATCCGCGAAATAGAATATTTTTTTTTTTTTTACAATTAGCAACTATTACATGTATACAAATACAGTGACTCACGTGTAGGCCGTTTCACTGCTCTTCAGACTGGGCCGCTGCATCCTGACTGCGCTCTGCAGTGTTCTCTTCTTCTGAAGCCCGCGGTGCAGGTGTGTTTGTTCGGGAGAAGAACATAGTGATAGGCAGCTGTTGTCGCTCTTTTTTCTTCTTTGCAAAAAGATCCTTGTACACCGACATGCCACCATCGATTACGTTGGAGAACTGTAATGAACGGCTCATCAAAGGGTCCCATTCCTCAGCTACTCGCTTAAGTTCAGTGGCCATTCGCACCATGGTTGCTAAGCGACCAAGCGTTAGTCCTTCCTCCATCTCTCGTGTCCTCTTCTCCCTCTTCTCTTTCATCGTCGCTTTGTGGCTTTGTCATTTCTGCCAGCTCTGCATCGGTCAGCGGCTGTGCGTCTTTTATGTACGTACACATAACTGCACGAGACGACAAAATGATAGCACAATTCGTAGCATGTTTTGATACAAGAAGCGGGAGTGAGTTTTTAGCGAATCAGAATGCAGAGCACAATGCACCAAAAAAAAAAAAAAAATGCATTATGAAAATCCGCGAAATAGCGAATCCGCGATAAGTGAACCGCGAAGTGGCGAGGGATCACTGTATACCAAAAGCTAAATCATGCAGAGATTTACGACTATTTAACCATGTTAATCATTACTGAAACATGCAAACTACAAACATTTAAGATAATGAATACATGATAACTTGATACAAATATTTTTTATAAATAATTCATACAAAAGTCAAGAGTTGGCTATAACATGAGTACAAACAAAGTGTGTGTATATGTGTGTAAGTGTGTGTGTGTGTGTATTATGGTCTGTACTATAATTTCCCATCATAAAAATGTATCACCATTCCCCAATCAAATACCTTCATCGATACAAAAAAATTATACAAAATAATTATCTGTATTTTTTCTCCAATCTGGCAACCCTCATAAAAATCGACATAGCTTTTGTATAAAATGCATTATGAAAGAGATGGTGTAATGTACGCGAAGAGGTGGAGCCTTGTATTAAATGCATTATGAAGAATATGTTGTAATGTAGGCTACATGAAATATGAAATGCGTTATGAAGAAAATCGTGTAGACCTACTGTTGCCTACACGGAAAAAGGCCTTTCTGACTACAAGTGCACCAGTATCCCAAAGTGTTAAGAGAATACAATCCTAGAAAACAGTATTGGCAGTAATAAAAGAAAAAAACGACTTAAGGCTACTGTTATGTTCTGTCACGCCCTAACCTTAGAGATCCTTTTTATGTCTCTATTTTGGTTTGGTCAGGGCGTGAGTTGGGGTGGGCATTCTATGTTCTGTGTTCTATGTTTTGTATTTCTTTGTTGGTTGGCCGGGTGTGGTTCTCAATCAGAGGCAGCTGTCTATCGTTGTCTCTGATTGAGAACCATACTTAGGTAGCTCTTGCCCACATGGGTTTTGTGGGTAGTTGTTTTCTGTCTCTGTCTGCACCAGACAGAACTGTTTCGTGTTGGTCTATTTTTGTTATTTTGTCTTAGTGTTCTGAGTTAAAATAAATATTAACATGGACACTTACCATGCTGTGTTTTGGTCCACTCCTTCTTCCCAGGACGATCGTTACAGAACTACCCACCAATACAGGACCAAGCAGCGTGGAAGAGAGGACTGGACATGGGAGGACATCCTGGACGGCAAGGGATCCTACACATGGGAGGAGATCCTGGCTGGAAGGGATCGCCTTCCATGGGAACAGGTGGAGGCAGCCAGGAGAGCGGAGGCTGCAGGAAAAGGGAACTGGCGTTATGAGGGAACACGGCTGGCAAGGAAGCCCGAGAGGCAGCCCCCAAAAAATGTTTGGGGGGGCACACGGGGAGATTGGCTGAGCCAGGTTGGAGACCTGAGCCAACTCCCCGTGCTTACCGTGGCGGGCGTCGTACTGGTCAGGCACCGTGTTATGCGGTGGAGCGCACAGTGTCTCCAGTACGTGTTCTTAGCCCGGTGCGCTACATCGCAGCTCCTGGAATCTGCCGGGCTAGGGTGAGCATCCAGCCAGGAAGGATTGTGCCAGCCCTGCTCTCCAGACCTCAGGTACATCTCTACGGCCCAGGATATCATGCGCCGGCTCTGCGCACTGTGTCTCCAGTGCGCCTGCACAGCCCAGTGCGTCCTGTGCCTGCGCCCCGCACGTGCAGGGCCAAAGTCACCATCCAGCCAGGACGAGTTGTGCAGGCTCTTTGCTCAAGACCTCCAGTGTGCCTCCACGGCCCAGTGTATCCGGTGCCTCGGCCAAGGACAAGGCCTCCTGCATGTCTCCCCAGCCTGGTGAGTCCTGTGCCTGTGCTAAGCCCTAACCCTCCTGCATGTCTCCCCAGCCTGGTGAGTCCTGTGCCTTCTATCAGAGCCAAGCATCCTGTGTGTCTCTCCACTCCAGTGATGATCCATGGCACAAAGCCTCCAGTGATGATCCATGGCACGAAGCCTCCAGTGAGGATCCATGGCACGAAGCCTCCAGTGATGATCCATGGCAAGAAGCCTCCAGCGACGCCTTTCAGTCCGGAGCCTCCAGCGACGCCCTTCAGTCCGGAGCCTCCAGCGACGCCCTCTAGTCCGGAGCCTGTAGCGACGCCCTCCTGTCCGGAGCCGCCGGAGTCTCCCTCCTGTCCGGAGCCGCCGGAGTCACCCTCCTGTCCGGAGCCGCCGGAGTCGCCCCCATGTCCGGAGCCCGCGGCGAGGGTCCCCAGTCCAGGGTCGGCGGCGAGGGTCCCTGCTCCAGAGGCGCCACCTAAGTGGGCCAAGCCTAAGGTGGAGCGGGGTCCACGTCCCGCACCAGAGCCGCCACCGTGGATAGATGCCCACCCAGACCCTCCCCTATAGATTTAGGTTTTGCGGCCGGAGTCCGCACCTTTGGGGGGGGGGGTACTGTCACGCCCTGACCTTAGAGATCCTTTTTATGTCTCTATTTTGGTTTGGTCAGGGCGTGAGTTGGGGTGGGTATTCTATGTTCTATGTTCTATGTTATGTATTTCTTTGTGTTTGGCCGGGTGTGGTTCTCAATCAGAGGCAGCTGTCTATCGTTGTCTCTGATTGAGAACCATACTTAGGGAGCCCTTTTTTCCACCTGTGTTTGTGGGAAGTTGACTTTCTTTAGGGCACTTAGCCTTTAGCTTCACGGTTTGTTTTGTAGTGTTTATTGTTTTGTTCGGCATCTTGTCTAAATAGAACTAAGGATCTCTAAGGTCAGGGCGTGACAGTACCCCCCCCCCAAAGGGGCGGACTCCGGCCGCAAAACCTAAATCTATAGGGGAGGTCTGGGTGGGCATCTATCCACGGTGGCGCTCTGGTGCGGGACGTGGACCCCGCTCCACCTAGCTTGGCCCACTTAGGTGGCGCCTCTGGAGCAGGACCCTCGCCGCCGACCCTGACTGGGGACCCTCGCCGCGGGCTCCGGACATGGGGGCGACTCCGGCGGCTCGCGACAGGAGGGTGACCTCCGGTCGGTCTCCGGACAGTTGAGGGAGAACTCCCTGAGGCAGGTCCTATCCAGGAACAGCGAGCTGCGCGTCC
>NW_019944861.1:0-8030 GCF_002910315.2 Salvelinus sp. IW2-2015 | reverse complement strand
TTTTATGTCTCTATTTTGGTTTGGTCAGGGCGTGAGTTGGGGTGGGCATTCTATGTTCTGTGTTCTATGTTTTGTATTTCTTTGTTGGTTGGCCGGGTGTGGTTCTCAATCAGAGGCAGCTGTCTATCGTTGTCTCTGATTGAGAACCATACCTAGGTAGCTCTTGCCCACATGGGTTTTGTGGGTAGTCATTTTCTGTCTCTGTGTCTGCACCAGACAGAACTGTTTCGTGTTGGTCTATTTTTGTTATTTTGTCTTAGTGTTCTGAGTTAAAATAAATATTAACATGGACACTTACCACGCTGCGTTTTGGTCCACTCCTTCTTCCCAGGACAATCGTTACATGTTCCAATTATTTCGATGATAACCTGGTTGATTAACAATATTGGGTTGTTAACAAGTTTTTTTTTTAAATATAAATGTGGGACACAAAAAAGGCAGTGTAGAACACCATTGCCCATCATGCACTGCTCTAATAACTTTCAAAAGATTGTTCTGAAGTTTGGCCCCCAAAAAGGTATTTTCCTATGAATTAAGTCTCAAAAGAATTATTGTATTTTTACACAAATTAAGCCACACAACGCACAAAATCTGCTGAAATATTGTGAGATGTGTGTTGCTCTTCTCCCTGGTGTATTAGAGCTGTGTATCCACAGATAGATTAACTTCCTATTTATTAATTTCCTTATTTACAGTGCGGGTCAAGGAGTTAAGCGGCCGAGTGTGCCACCACACACAGAATATACAATCCTTCGTAAATCTACTGAGTAATGAGGCGGAAACACCGGCATACCTGCCCCCCTTACCCCCTTACCCCCTACCCTGCCCCCCTCACCCCCCACCCTGCCCCCTGCCTGGGGTAAGTCCTCTTATTAAGGGTGGTTTGGTATGGGAGTGGGGGGGGGTTGGCTCTAAACTGGTTTTAGGGCTTGAGAAGACATGGAGAGGACAGAGGGGAGGTAGGGGGAGGCAAGGGGAAAGACAGGAGGTAGTGTTTAAGCCCTGTGTTTGGCCAGGAAAGCTTAGGGAGGCCCTCTGGGGTTGCCCTCTGCCTCTTTACAAATTGAGGGCTGTGCCGGCAGGCGCCAAGGCAGAGCAGAATGAGCCAGCCTTTGCTGACCTTCGACCCCGCCCCGGCGCAGCAGAACCCGTAACCCAGGAGACTGGAACGCTGACCTCTGGGGATCGCATTCCCCTGCTTCCTGGTCCGAGGCTGCAGGGGATTCAGCTGGCTCTGAGTGGCCATCATGATGCTGTGCTAATTAGATTGAAAGCAGACCGCTCCGAAAACAAACAGCCTGATAATATTTAAGTTGGTCCAGTGGAGTGTGATAATGAATAAAGCGCTACGCTGATTTGGAGGAGACTGGCTAAATGACAGGACTGGAGAGATTTTGTTTCACATATCCCAGGTATGATCTCGATCCCAGAGCATTTGGTACCCTGATCCGCGTTAATAAGCATGTGTCATATGCAAACAAACCCTGGCTGAAACAAATCCTGGAGCTGCGTGAGTAGCCGGTCCAATATCCAGGATCTGAGAACCAGGTAGTGTGGACATTTTTGACTGTTGTAAACAAGCTAGCTTGTAGAATGTGCGTTTCGCAAATTGTACTCTAAACCGGTTATAGTCAGGTATTGTGAAAGTAAAAAGTATTTTGTAGAAATCTCACAAACTGAATTTCATGTGAAAACGCCCTAAACAATTTTTTTTGTATATTTTCTATTTGCTGGAAGATTTGAGCTATTACAATGATTGCCAGTTTTTGCATAGTATTCTAAAGACCTGTTTGAATATTTAAATATTTTGTCTGAATTAATGGATGAAATACGCATCTACCCACGACGATATGACCATCTGGATGATGTCCTGAATATAGAGCTCTACATATGACTATCTGGATGAATGTCCTGAATATAGAGCTCTACATATGACTATCTGGATGAATGTCCTGAATATAGAGCTCTCATATGACTATCTCGATGATGTCCTGAATATAGAGCTCTACATATGACCATCTGGAATGATGTCCTGAATATAGAGCTCTACATATGACTATCTGCGATGATGTCCTGAATATAGAGCTCTACATATGACCATCTGGATGATGCCTGAATATGAGCTCTACATATGACCATCTGGATGATGTCCTGAATATAGAGCTCTACATATGACCATCTGGATGATTGTCCTGAATATAGAGCTCTACATATGACCATCTGGATGATGTCCTGAATATAGAGCTCTACATATGACTATCTGGATGATGTCCTGAATATAGAGCTCTACATATGACCATCTGGATGATGTCCTGAATATAGAGCTCTACATATGACTATCTGTATGATGTCCTGAATATAGAGCTCTACATATGACTATCTGGATGATGTCCTGAATATAGAGCTCTACATATGACTATCTGGATGATGTCCTGAATATAGAGCTCTACATATGACCATCTGGATGATGTCCTGAATATAGAGCTATACATATGACCATCTGGATGATGTCCTGAATATAGAGCTCTACATATGACCATCTGGATGATGTCCTGAATATAGAGCTCTACATATGACTATCTGTATGATGTCCTGAATATAGAGCTCTACATATGACTATCTGGATGATGTCCTGAATATAGAGCTCTACATATGACCATCTGGATGATGTCCTGAATATAGAGCTCTACATATGACTATCTCGATGATGTCCTAATATAGAGCTCTACATATGACCATCTGGATGATGTCCTGAATATAGAGCTCTACATATGACCATCTGGATGATGTCCTGAATATAGAGCTATACATATGACTATCTGTATGATGTCCTGAATATAGAGCTCTACATATGACTATCTGGATGATGTCCTGAATATAGAGCTCTACATATGACTATCTGGATAATGTCCTGAATATAGAGCGCTAGAGAACTAACCTGAGGCTCTAAACGGTTAATAAAATACATTCTGTTGTTATGCACTTGGAGCCATTCTGACATTTTGACATAGTAGTAGCTTAATGTCATACCTCAGAACTCAGCTTTCCGACCTGTATGGTAGTTTCTCAGGTATAATTACAAAAACATGCATACACTACCGAGGGGGGAATCTCTCTTCTGTAAGCAACACCCAAATGACTGGGAATTTAAAGAATCCTGGTTTTCGTTAACCTCAAAAGCCCTCCATCTCTCTCTCTCTCTCTCGTTTCTCGCTCTCTATCTCTTTCTCTCTCTATCTCTCTCTCAGTCTCTCTCCCTCTCCCTTCATCTCTGGTTCCTTCCCTGTCTCTCTGTATACAGTGTGTGTAACTGGACCCCAGGGTTTCCACATAAGACTGAAGGACATCTGTCTGTAATGTAACATTTCCTAACATTTCATTCCAAGTGGGTTATTCCTGACTGCTCTCACCCTGTGAAATAGATCAGTGCCCCCTCGCCCCTCCTCACCTCCAGCGCCATTCTCTCTCCATCCCCTGATGAAACTCTTTCTGTCTGCTGAAGTGTTTTCCACGCTCCTCCTGTGGTGGGTGGCACGCTGCTCCCTGCAGAGCGCTGTTTAAACACCCCCCCCCCCCCCCCTGAGCCCAGGGCATGCTTGGGACTACTGGCCCACACAGGTTAACGGTAATTGCATCAGGAAGTGTGATCAGTATGGTTCAAGAGCTGCCTAATTCTATCAGCAGGCCGGGGCGAGAGGGAGAGGTACAGGAGGGAGAGAGAGGTGTACAGGAAGAGAAAAAGAGAGAGAGGGGTATGGAGACAGAGAGAGTGAGAGAGAGGGATACAGAGAAAGCGAGAAATATAGAAAAAAAGAGAGGTAGGAATACATGCTTGAAGGCGTGGGGCCTTGCGTATTTCTTAGGCTGGGAGGGATGGTCAGAGCTCATTAACCACAGGAGCGATTCATATTCCTGTCAGAGGAACTCAGCCCGCAGCGAGATGGGAACAATTAAAACGCCGGACGGCTTTTGAATGGAAATGATTGATGAATAACGAGCCTTTATGATTTATAGAGAGCTACAGGGAGAAATGACATCTATTACAGCACTGTCTGACTCCTGCTAGATTCGTCTGGCCAATATAACACCGTATGGTACTTTACTGTTCTTATAGGCTGTCAGATGCTGTATATAGATTCCTGTTAACATAATAAATGTTGAACATGGTCAGAGGTAGAAAGAGAAATCTGGCTGTGATGTTCTGTCAACATTGAGCTCAATGCCAAATGMTGATAGATCTATAACTAGTCGGTGGAGATATAACACACTTGAGGTAGAGACCTTTGGTAGGAAACATGTCCAACATTGGACTACTGTTACGCCATGGAGTAACACACTCCAATGAGACAGAGAGGGCCAGAGGGTGATGAGAACTTCCTCGACAGGTTCTTCAGCCTGTTGTGTCGTGAGGTTAGAACCCTGCCACTGGAAACACATTCTGCCTTGACCTATCACATCAGCCATCAGCCAGAGACCAGGGATCTCCCAGGCTGGCCTTTCCATGTTGTAAGTCAGGGACTCAGACAGAGTAAGCCATCAGGCTGGAGACACCAGGCCTGCAGCTACAACAGACCTGGGACCAGTGACGGATCACTCACTGTTCCCCCCTCAGGGGCTATGTGTGTGTGTGTGTATGAGCACCTCTCAGGGCTTGACGCAGACAAATCTCTCGCCAGCTCGTCTCCCATAAGAGCACCATACAGAACAGCCTGGTGACATGTATAGAATAGCAGGAAGAGAGGACATCCGAACAACACAGCTGGAATTCTGCCATTGCATGTGAGCCCCGGCACTCCCGATCTCCCGTGTGTATGTGAGAGGAGACTCAGGCGGGATGGAGGGTAGTGGAAAATGATCTGATGACTGGGAAAAAGAGGTTCTGGAACATAAGTCTTATGTGTGAGGTGACTGGGGGAAATACACACTTTGAGGAGGAAGATGTGTGTGTGTGTGTGGGGGGGGGGTCCCAGCTTATCTTATATTTACAGAAGTGCATTCTCATATAATATATAAAAAATACTGTATATTTCTGATGTATTTATCAGTAATGCCTTCAAGTATGCTAAATAGTTGACTATTGGGTTGAGGACTGGGTAGGTTGGGATGTAGTAAGGAATAGGATTACCGAGAGGTGTGAGAGAGATGGAGGGAGAGATGGAAAGAGGGAGATAGGGAGTGTATGGGAGCAGGTTCAGAATGTTGTCCCTCGTGTGCTGTGTGTGCTGAACTGTGAGAGGCCTGGACACATGCAGACCATGAGAGACTGCTCCGCTCAATCCCTGTTTATAACCCCATACACCCTCACTGAGCCCTCACTGCTACTGCTTACACAAACACAACACACACACACACACACACACACACACACACACACACCACACACACACACACACCACACACACACACACACAACACACACACACACACACAACACACACACACACACACACACATATTCAAAAAAGACACACCACTGTTTTTTATAGTTAAATAAAATAATCGATTTTTTAACAAGGTATTATAAAGAAATTGATAATATATCTATCTCATCCTATCATGTTGAATCTTATCTTACTTCCACTACAACAAAATAATAATTACACTGTATATCATTACTCAAATATCAATGTGCTGTATTTTTATGATTTAGAATCATCATGGAAATGAAATAGACTTGGTTCAGATCAACACTAACTCTGACTCTTAGCACAACATTCTAAAGTCAAACATTGTATGTATGGATGTCTGAGCTGTTTAAACAGACAGCTCAATGCTTTCAACATGTCAATACCTCTCAAAAGACAAGTAGTGTGCAGTCAATCTCTCCTTTTCTTTAAGCCAGGAGAGATTGACAGCGATGTTATTGATGTAAGTCGTAACAGCAGACTTTGATCGATGATGTCAAAAGCTGCAACCACAATCTTCTTATTATAAGTGTGTCTTGATAATGGAGCAGGGAAGGGGTTGTATGGGCTGAGCTAGGCTGCTCAGGGCTGGGTAGAGGGTCACACGTGCCTTACTGTGGTGGAAGTAGTTGTGGAGGGTGGTTGTGATGATGGTGTTGGTGGTCAGAGTGGCCAGATGTGGGGCACCGGGCTGCTAGACTAAACCTGTGTGGAGAAAGATTCTCCAGAACTCCACAGCTACAGGCCTGACTGCCTCCTCTACAGGGCTGCTGCCCACATGTGCACCTTACCGCCCACTCGGGTGGGCACGCCACGTTACACATCCCATCTGCAACTAAAACTTGTCAATAAGGTAGGAATGTTGCGTCACACTGGTGAGGGAGGGTAGGGGAAAAGGTTCAGGGGAAACGGTGGTTAGGGCAGACAACTGTAAATACGTCTTTTGTTTGGTAGTCTGACTCCAACTTTTTCCCCTCCTGGAATAACAGAGGTAGAGACTGACTGTGTGGGTCATAACATCAGCGTTAGCCTTGTAGCCTTTACGTAATGTGTCACTTTGACTTCATTAGGCTACTGTATGTTAGCCAGTGGCGTGCCGTGGCCTGGGGCCTGGGCCTTCAGTGAGGTACTACACAGTCCCGCCCGAATTAATCCACCTCTTATTACCATCATTATGATGCCATGGCTCTAGACACTATACATTTAGACAGAAACGCAGTATCCAGGCGTTGGCTCACCTTGAAATTGACAAATTGACATTTTTGGGTAAACAGTGTTTACCCAAAAACATGACACAATCAATGAGTCTTTTCAATATTTCCCTTCACCTTTTTCATTGTGCAGCTCCGTTGCCCTGTGCGCTTGTTTTTTGAGCTGTAGATCCACTCCGGTGTCCCCAAAAGTTTTCAAAAGCACAATTGCTTGTAAGTGCCAGCCGTACTTTGGAGTCTCGTTGCTGCCTTGGTTAGACAATCAAGTTTGCAAAGCCAGTGTGGCTCCAAACACCAAATCGATCACTTGCAAATAATAGGCATTCCCAGCAGTCCAGTTTGCAGTGCTTCTCGGAGCCTGTGAGCATTGACAGCGCTCGTAGTTGAAACTTTGAAAGTGGCTTTCCCGCTGTGACAGGCTTTGTGGCGTCGGCGACCTCTCCTTACAATGTCTAACTTTTCTTGAAAAGTTCGTCTTGAGAATGGCGTTATAATTATATCCTCGACCAAATCGATATTCTCCTCCTTTCCGCCATTGTGGTTGAAAAAACAGCTTAGTAGTACGTGAATTAATCGTTTATCAATTCAGTTTCCTAGATCTGCATAGACCTGCCCATAGGACCTGCCTCTCAATATTGGTAATCCAATCAAAAGACGTGCACGCACTACGCCTGCTAGTGGCTCCTGTGTAACACTGGAGCCAGCTAGCAGGCGTACAATAGCCAACTCTAAAGCTGATTGGTTGACACTAAATTTTCATTTCCATTCAACTATAGCTACAAGCGCCGCACTGTTGAGAGAGCCTGAGGGCAGATTTTAGACCCCTGGCAACACATGATGGCTGAATATGATTGGATAAAAGATCTAACATAAAGACCAGCCCTCCAAATCTCAACCTGGGGCTGAAGCAGTGCAACCAAGAGAAAGCTATGAATGAAAAGTATAACTCTTACTCTGGGGAATAATTTAATACATATTTGTGGGAAAATATATTTAAAAAAAATTATATTCTGATGATGTTTAGGCCAGCAGAGAAGGCCTTGCAGGCCCTGACGGCCCACCACTGATTTAGCCTATTAGCCCTTAGTGTGGAGCTTGACACTACATACCCTCATGGTTTGATATGGTGTTGTTCAGTTGTTTGCTGAGCCATCAATGGTAGTTGGTTGACCTACCATGCTCAACCTTGCTATGCACTTTAATGCCATGATCGTTTACCCCCGGTGCCACAGCACAGAGGCAATGGAACTCCCAGTCAGTCAGAGTGTAGGAGGCTGGCAGGATATAGGAACTGTAGGTAGTAAAGGTACGAGAGAAAGGAAAAAGCAGTGTGGTTGAGTGTGGGTAGGGATGTTCAGTCCAGTCATACGTGAAGTGTTTTGGTGTCGGTGTCCAGCGTACATACGGTATCTGG
>NW_019944860.1:63076-71273 GCF_002910315.2 Salvelinus sp. IW2-2015 | reverse complement strand
TTGTAATCCTAATAATACCACTTTCTTTCCCATGACCAACAGCATTGAATTTATGTCCAATCTTGTTCCTAGTAGACAGTTTATTCACCAGAAGGTTGATACTTGGATACATATTGTTTTAATTATTTCATTATTTTTTGAGCATGTGTATATCACAATTAATCGATCCAAAGGACCTTTCTGTGATGAACAATTGGACTCACAAAAAATTCGTTCAAAGTAAGGCATTAATTAATTTATTTTCTCTTTTGTTCGTGCCGCAGTAATATGAACTCTCTTTGTTTACTTCTGTCATCAGATACTACATCTTAGTTGCGTTCGCAGAAATCCTTTTTGAAATCACATGTTGGCTGGATCAAACAGTGTGCTTTATTTTGATTCTTACATGTGTGATTTAATGAATAATTTTGCATTTAACATAATTTATTTAATATCGCTCTGTATTTTCCCTGGCTAATGCCCAGGTGCGACGATTCGTCCCACACTACCCCAGAGATTAAAGGGTTCTCTTTAGCGCTATATCGTGTTAACTTCTCTGGGAATGGACGGTGAGCGTCCACGTTGCCGAAAAGCCAGAAAAAATGTAGCTCCAAAGTCAAAATTACTATAATTATAAAATTAAAGATCAATCTTTCAGATTTATCTCAGCAACAGAAAATTATAGCACTTGCCTCCAACAATAACGATTGCCATATGCCCTTTCCTGAAAAAAATACGACTTGTAAGTCTCTACTTTTGCTTTAAGCCTCCCTGTAAAAAATAAGAAATAAAAAAAATTATCACAAATCTCTAGAGGAAATAGAACTGAAAACCAACAGAGGCACCGATGTTTCCCAGCAACAAGATAGATGCACAAAATAGCATAAAGAGATAAATGAAGTCCACACTAACATTATTCGACTTTTCCTACATTCCTCCTCTGCACCTTCCCTCCCCTCAGGTGTGTGTTTGAGAGAAATTTAAGTGATTAATAACTCTATGTCGTAGATGACCTCTTGCCGAGCTCATCACTCTGGACTTATAGTCAAGTTTGGCTTGAGTTGATCAGATCAATTCTTGATTCTTTCTGTGCCTAATTTGTAGACTGAGAGTCTTAGATATCGTTTTTTGGGGCGTGGCCACACCGTTTAAGTCTCCTTATGGCATGTTAGGAGTCGCCAGTGAAGAAAGATAACATATTATGACTAAGAAGCAAACACACTTCGTTGTTATTGTTTCTAGCAGGCTGATAAGTAAAGCCTCTGTCCGCGAGACGTCCTGTTCGTGTGGTATAGGTCCCAATAGTCTCTCTGGGGACCTGGTCCTCATCAACTCTCTCTCTCCCGTTCCCTCCACCCACCGTAATCTCACCCCGAGTGAATAGCTCTTCCGAAATCTCTCACGTCCTCAGACCGGTATGTCTTACGTCCGATGTCTTATGCGCGTATAACTCACCGAGCGACACCACTCTGTGCCTGCTCCGGGTATGGTTGGGCATCCTGCCAGATCGTGGTCCTCCCCCGCCATCATGACGCTCACGAGTGTCGCAATCGATGTAATCACTCCCGTTACTAAGGCGTCAAGCGCTCCCCGATTATTCATGAAGTTTCATTTCAATCTTTATTGTACGTCGTCGGACGTCCTCTAACACATCAGAAGCTTCATAATCATCCCATTGGTACTGACTACTGAATATGTCATCATCCCGCGTGACCCTACGCTCTCCTCTCTTGCTGTTCGGTCTCTTACAGTTGTCTCTTCCCGTAGCTCACCGCTCCGATACGTACTCGAATGTACTCTTTCCATGTCTAGTCAATGTACATACAACTGTGGCCTGGCCGAACTCACACGCATGTAAAGTATCACCTTGCTCCGCTCGACTGATTGTCTCGACGCGTTGTGCACTACCACCAGTTGTCTCACCCGTAGCGACTTGTTCGAGTTATGAGCTTTATTACTCAGTGTATAGTAATGTCCCTGGTATACACTGAGTGTACAAAACATTAGGAGCACCTGCTCTTTCTTTGACAGACTGATCAGTGTGAATCCAGGTGAAAGCTATGATCCTTATTGATGTCACCTGTTAAATCCAGTCAGTGTAGATGAAAAGTGAGAACGGGTTAAGAAGGATTTTTAAGCCTTGAGACAATTGAGACATGGATTGTGTACGTGTGTCATTCAGAGGGTGAATGGCAAGACAAAGTATTTAAGTACCTCTTGAACGGGATACGGTATGGTAGCTGCCAGTCACACCGGTTTTGAGCTGTGTCGTGAATGTGTGTGTGTGTGTGTGTGTGTGTTCGTGTGTGTTTGTTGTGTGGATTGTGTGTGTGTGTTTACTTTGCAGACATCATCTGGGCTTTCAAAGGAAACTCCCAGTAATTAAAAAAAGGTGGACAGGGTTTCATTAGCTAGTTAATTAAAACACCACCTGCTACGGACCGAAGGGACGGGGATGTGAAAGTCAATTACTATTGCAGCTTCACTCTTCCGTTCCCCAAACATCAGCTTCACTCTCCTTCCCCCCAATCAGCAGCTTCAACTCTCCTTCCCCCTTAACAGCAGCTTCACTTCTCCTTCTCTCGAAACCGGCCACTTCACTCTCCTCCCCCAATCAGCAGCTTCACTCTCCTTCCCCCTAACGGCAGCTTCCCTCTCCTTCCCCCAACAGCAGCTTCACTTCTCCTTCCCCCAAACAGCAGCTTCACTCTCCTTCCCCCAAAAACAGCAGCTGTTCACTCTCCTTCCCCACTAACGGCAGCTTCCCTCTCCTTCCCCCTAACGGCAGCTTCCCTCTTCCTTCCCTAAACAGCAGCTTCCCTCTCCTTCCTCAAACAGCAGCTTCCCTCTCCTTCCCCCAAACAGCAGCTTCCCATCTCCTTCCCCCAAACAGGCAGCTTCACTCTCCTTCCCGCCAAACAGCAGCTTCACTCTCCTTCCTCCAAACGCAGCTCACTCTGCCTTCCCAAACAGCAGCTTCACTCTCCTTCCCCCAATCAGCAGCTTCACTCTCCTTCCCCCAAACAGCAGCTTCACTCTCCTTCCCCAATCAGCAGCTTCACTCTCCTTCCCCCAAACACGCAGCTTCACCTCTCCCCTTCCCTCAAACGGCAGCTTCACTCTCCTTCCTCCAATCAGCAGCTTCACTCTTCCCTCTCCCCAAATCGCAGCTTCACTCTCCTTCCCCCAAACAGGCAGCTCTTCACTCTCCCTATCCCCCCAAACAGCAAGCTTCACTCTCCTTCCCCCAAACAGCAGCTTCACTCTCCTTCCCCAAACAGCAGCTTCACTCTCCTTCCTCCCAATCAGCAGCTTCACTCTCCTTCCCCCAACGCAGCTCACTCTCCTTCCCCCAATCAGCAGCTTCACCTCTCCTTCCCCAATCGCAGCTTCACCTCTCCTTCCCCCAAATCAGCCAGCTTCACTCTCCTTTCCCAAACAGCCTTCCCTCTCCTTCCCCTAAACAGCAGCTTCACTCTCCTTCCCCCAATCAGCCAGCTTCACTCTCCTTCCTCCAATCAGCAGCTTCACTCTCCTTCCTCCGTAACGGCAGCTTCACTCTCCTTCCCCAAACGCAGTTCCCTCTCCTTCCCCCAAACGGCAGCTTCCCTCTCCTTTCCCCCAATCAGCAGCCTTCACTCTCCCTTTCCCCCACATACCAGCAGCTTCACTCTCCTTCCCGCATCAGCCAGCTTCACTCTCCTTCCTCCAATCACAGCAGCTTCACTCTCCTTCCCCCACAACAGCAGCTTCCCTCTCCTTCCCCCAAATCAGCAGCTTTCCTCTCCTTCCCCAAACAGCAGCTTCACTCTCCTTCCCCAAACACAGCTCACTCTCCTTCCCCAATCAGCAGCTTCACTCTCCTTCCTCCAATCAGCAGCTTCACTCTCCTTCCCCCAACGGCAGCTTCACTCTCCTCCTCCTAACGGCAGCTTCACTCTCCTTCCCCAAACGGCTCCCTCTCCTTCCCCCAATCAGCAGCTTCACCTCTTTCCCCCAAACAGCAGCTCACTCTCCTTCCCCCAAACAAGCAGCTTCCACTCTCCTTCCCCCAACAGCAGCTTCACTCTCCTTCTCCCAAACACGGCTTCCTCTCCTCCCCAATCAGCAGCTTCCCTCTCCTTCCTTCAAACAGCAGCTTCCTCTCCTTCTCCTAAGCAGCTTCACTCTTCCTTCCCCCAATCAGCAGCTTCACTCTCCTTCCCCCAAACAGCAGCTTCACTCTCCTTCCCCAATCAGCAGCTTCACTCTCCTTCCCCACGCATCCTCCTCCTTCCAATCAGCAGCTTCACTCTCCTTCCCAAACAGCAGCTTCCCTCTCCTTCCTCCAATCAGCAGCTTCACTCTCCTTCCTCCAAACAGCAGCTTCCCTCTCCTTCCCCCTAAACAGCAGCTTCCCTCTCCTTCCTCCAATCAGCAGCTTCACTCTCCTTCCTCCAAAACAGCAGCTTCCCCTCTCCTTCCCCTAAACAGCAGCTTCCCTCTCCTTCCTCCAATCATCAGCTTCACTCTCCTTCCCCAAACAGCAGCTTCCCTCTCCTTCCCCTAAACAGCAGTTCCCTCTCCTTCCTCCACATCAGCAGCTCCCTCTCCTTCTCAACAGCAGCTCTCTTCCCTAACAGCAGCTTCTCCTTCCTCCAAACAGCAGCTTCCCTCTCCTTCCCCTAAACAGCAGCTCCTCTCCTTCCTCCAACAGCGCAGCTTCCCTCTCCTTCCTCCAAACAGCAGTGTCCCTCTCCTTCCCCTAAACAGCAGCTTCCCCCCCTTCCCCCAAATGGCAGCTTCCCTCTCCTTCCCCCAAAAGGCAGCTTCCCTCTCCTTTCCCCCAAACGGCAGCTTCCCTCTCCTTCCTCCAATCAGCAGCTTCCCCTCTCCTTCTCCCAATCAGCAGCTTCACTCTCCTTCCCCCAAACGGCAGCTTCCCTCTCCTTCCTCCAATCAGCAGCTTCCCTCTCCTTCCTCCAATCAGCAGCTTCCTCTCCTTCTCCCAATCAGCAAGCTTCATCTCTCCTTCCCCCAAACGGCAGCTTCCCTCTCTCCTTCCCCCAAAAGGCAGCTTCCCTCTCCTTCCCCTGAACGGCAGCTTCCCTCTCCTTCCCCCAAAAGGCAGCTTCCCTCTCCTTCCCCTGAACAGCAGCTTCCCTCTCCTTCCCCTGAACGTTAAAGAACGGCTGCAGAGGGAGCATTAGAAGAGGCTGTCTATGTTATTCATCACGTACCTCATAAACAACAGGTGTGGACTAACAGTGAAATGCTATGTAGTGTGCTTGGAGTGTGTAGTAATAAATTAATACTTAGCTACTGTACGTCACCATGGATATTACAATTTATTAAACATTTGAGCTGGGTAATATGATAGTCAAGGAATTGGCTCAATCATATGTGTCACAGGCAAATGAGGGGACACGAACAACAGGTATAGGCCAATTAAAAAGGTTCTTTATTCTAAACCAAAACTATTAACTTTAAACAAAGAAAAAGGAATGAGGTGTGGTTGTATCATAATGTAAGGTGTATGTAAAGTGCATGGATGCGTGAATCTGTGTGTGTGAACATGACCGAGTGAAAACTATGCAAAACTACAAAGGAACAAACAAAACAGGATCATACCTGGAGGAGCAGAGAGAGAGAGAGAAGTGGTTAGTGAAGCAAGTTTAAATACCCTGAGCCCAGGTGGCTCCAATCACTAACGACCCTCCTCTGCCTGCAGGAGGAACCGCCCCTGCAATGCAGAGGGGCCGTGACATATTTGATTTAATAATCTTAAAAAACCAATCACCCCCATATTACATGTTGGTTGCAGACATCATGAATTGTTMAATCCAGGAAGTACATTTAGTAATATGCTGAATCAGCTACAACAAAAAAAAAAGACCAGGAAGCAAGATGATAATTGTCCCACACAACATAAAACCAGAATTACATTTGTTCATCTTTAAAGTTGATGGAGCCAGAGAATATCCATCATCGTGTAGCAAACTGTATCTAGCCCTCGTATTAAAAGGGAAATGTCTTTTGTTTTATTAATACCCCCTAATAAATATCCTAATGAACGGCCATGGATCGCACGTTTTACGATATCATGTGTGGTTCTCAATGAATGCAGTGTAAAGCTGTCGATCTTCTCTATAATGGGCCGTTACTGTGAGGTCTTTGGATTTGTGTGCCTGGGTAGCTTGCTTGGAGCATGTATGTAGACTACAGCCGAACACATATTATATTATATAGGTCTCTTGCCTACGTGGTAGTAGTCAGATTAACTTCACAGAACAAAACAAGTTTGTAAAGGAAAAATATGTTCCCACCGTAGATCTCCAAAACTTCCCACAACACAGCCATTTCCTCGTGCGTCTTCTCCTTCCTATTTCCTGTTTTGCTCCTAATGTCTGTGACACATCCTTTATTAACAGTCCATGACTTCACATAGGGGGACTAAGTTGAATTTGGGCAGGGGGTTGGGCCAACAAGGTCCAGAAAGAGTAGCCCTGATTAGGTGGACGTATGCAGAGAGGCGCGAGTTGAGGTCCAACTCCCTGCTAGCATTCTGCACTCTGAGATGGGGACGGTGCTGACCTCCATCCTCAGATCTTTAAATCCATCTGGAATCTCTCCTTCATCATTATCATCAGTGATCCTGTTCTACCTGAAGGTCTGTATGACCGTACCTGGACTGTCAATGCCAAACCGCTGGCAGAGAGATTCTATCTCTGTTTCTACTTACAGTGATCCTGCGTCCTCCGGCCAGTATTGCCTCCTAAAGCTCCTCTATGAACTGACTGTGTCCTGTATTGTCCAACACCCGTCCTCCTTGAGAGAACCTTCTAGCCTCCATGTTCCTCGATTAAGGACTGGGTCTTCCACCGTTCAGTTTGACGCCTTGGAAAGAGTTCTCCTGAATCCCTCTCTGGCTGGGTTATGTGTGTCAGCCTGGCTGCTCTGCCGTTGCACTGAACACCCTCGCTTCCCTGGTTAGGGCCCTGTGTGCCAGTAATAATTGTGCAATCTCTATTTTTGGAGCTCGAATGACAATTCAGATAGATCTTGAATTGCTTCAAACATATGGCCTTCGATTGTTAACAAACGCATGTGAGGATATGCTCATGGCAAGGCCACTATAGTTCTGACGGGTCACGCTGTCGTGGGAGGCATCGTCAGTTGCTGTGGGGAAATGCTTGTGAAGAGCCGGGTATTTTTCCCAAACAGACTTCCACACATAGATCTAAAACAGGATGCCACCCATCTAGTGTTCAAGATCTTTAGTGATTTTTGGTTGGATACGCTATAAATCGCATATAGCTTGTTCATACATTGAGCTCCCGAGTGGTGCAGTGGTCTAAGACACTGCATCTCAGTGCAAGAGGCGTCACTGCAGTCCCTGGTTGGAATCCAGGCTGCATCAAATCCGACCGTAATTGGGAGTCCCATAGGGCGGCGCACAATGTGTCTATGCTGTCGTTGTAAATAAGAATTTGTTCTTAACTGACTTACCAAGTTAAATAAAAACATTTGTTTATTTTTAAATGATTGATAGCTCCCATCTCTTTTACCACGTGGCCTACTGCGAGCTCAAAACTGTGTTCTGCAAAACAGTTAAATTAAGGCCTGGAGCCTTGTTGCTACTCTACTCTTGCGTCCTTGACAGACGCATCATCACACGTAAATCCAATGAGGGTTTAAGAGAGAAAGTTCTCAGGTAACTTTACACCTTCTAGTGCAGATAAAAGATTACGGACAATTCCCTAAGCAGATAAGTCCTCCAGTTCCACACGATCAACAAAAATATTTTGCTGGTACACTTAGGTCACTGTCTTTTCAATGAGGTTTCATTGGGACACCAGATTTATAAGGGACTTTTTTGCAGTTCCTACCGCTTCCACTGGATGTCACCAGTCTTTGGAAATAGGTTGAGGTTATTCCTTTGTGCAATGAAGAAGTACGGCCATCTTAAATGAGGGTCACTTGAAGTACATTGTTTGAGAGAGGGACATTACCAGAAAAGTTACGTCAGTTTGTTTTCTTTTTGTATTGAACACAGATCATGCCGTCCTCAATGTGATCGATTATTAACGTTTAAAAATACCTAACGTTGTATTACAAAAGTAGTTTGAAATGTTTTGGTAAAGTTGGCCTGCTGGAGCTCATTTTGCAGGGCTCTGGCAGTGCTCCTCCTTGCACAAAGGCGGAGGTAGCGGTCCTGCTGCTGGGTTGTTGCCCTCCT
>NW_019944860.1:54990-59337 GCF_002910315.2 Salvelinus sp. IW2-2015 | reverse complement strand
CTCCGCCTCAGTCTCTCTCTCTCTCTCTCCTCTCTCTCCTGCCTCAAGCCTTCTACTCTCTCTCTCTCTCTCTCTCTCGCCTCAGTCTCTCTTCTCTCTCTCTCTCTCCGCCTCAAGTCTCTCTCTCTCTCTCCGCCTCAGTCTCTCTCTCTCTCTCTCTCCGCCTCCAGTCTCTCTCTCTCTCTCTCCCCTCATCTCTCTCTCTCTCTCGTCCTGCCTCTCCTCCTCTCTCTCTCTCTCTCTCTCCGCCTCAGTTCTCTCTTCTCTCTCTCCGCTACGTCTCTCTCTCTCTCTCTCCGCCTCAGTCTCTCCTCTCTCTCTCGCCTGCATGTCTCTTCTCTCTCTCTCTCCGCCTCAGTCTCTCTCTCTCTCTCCTCTCCGCACTCAGCTCTCTCTCTCTCTCTCCGCCTCAGTCTCTCTCTCTCTTCTCTCCGCCTCAGTCTCTCTTCTCTCTCTCCGCCTCAGTCTCTTCTCGCTCTCTTCCGCCTCACAGTCTCTCTCTCTCTCCGCCTCAGTCTCTCTCTCTCCGCCTCAGTCTCTCTCTCTCCGGCCTCAGTCTCTCTCTCTCCGCCTCAGCCTCTCTCTCTCTTCTCCGCCTCAGTCTCTCTCTCTCCGCCTCTAGTCTCTCTCTCCTCC
Source organism: Salvelinus sp. IW2-2015 (assembly GCF_002910315.2). Lineage (NCBI taxonomy): Eukaryota > Metazoa > Chordata > Actinopteri > Salmoniformes > Salmonidae > Salvelinus > Salvelinus sp. IW2-2015. Next base: position 58,701 of record NW_019944860.1, on the reverse strand, counting down.
GCCTTCAGGTCTCTCTCTCTCCGCCTCAGTCTACTGGCGGCTATAGAGAGAAGGTGAGTAGGTGAACTTACCTTGGTAAGGTGAGAAGTGTTGAGACTTGCTGGCTGCTGAGTAGTACTCCACTGCTTTCTTAAGCGGACCAACTTTGTCATCAGTCCTGGACTGGAATAGGAAACAGCCATGTTAAACTGGACTGAATAAGAAACAGCCATGTTACTCAGTCAAAAGCTATAAATCAACACAAAAGGTTATTTAATAGCCCTGATATCTCATCCCTCCAGTAATGTACCTGTGAATGTTTGAAGACCCTGCTAGGTGATGCAATGTACTCAATATAGCCCTGTCAGGTGTTCTGACTGTGAGTGTCTGAAGATGTCTTGAGTACCTGTGAGCTGTCTCGAAGATGTCTGCGAGTACCTGTGAGTGTCTGAAGATGTCTGCGAGTACCTGTGAGTGTCTGAAGATGTCTGTGAGTACCGTGTGAAGTGTCTGAAGATGTCTGCGAGTACCTGTGAGTGTCTGAAGATGTCTGTGAGTACCTGTGAGTGTCTGAAGATGTCTGCGATACCTGTGAGTGTCTGAAGATGTCTGTGAGTACCTGTGAGGTGTCTGAAGATGTCTGCGAGTACCTTGAGTGCTGAAGATGTCATTGCGAGTACTGTGAGTGCTGAAGAGTCTGTGAGTACCTGTGAGTGTCTAGAAGATGTTCTGTTGAGTACCTGTGAGTGTCTGAAGATGTCTGCGAGTACCTGTGAGCTGCTCTAGATGTCTGTGAGTACCTGTGAGTGTCTGAAGATGTCTGCGAGTTACCTGTGAGTGTCTGAAGATTCTGTGAGTACCTGTGAGTGTCTGAAGATGTCTGCGAGTACCTGTGAGTGTCTGAAGATGTCTGCGAGTACCTGTGAGTGTCTGAAGATGTCTGCGAGTACCTGTGAGTGTCTGAAGATGTCTGCGAGCTACCTGTGAGTGTCTGAAGATGTCTGCGAGGACCTGTGAGTGTCTGAAGATGTCTGCGAGTACCTGTTGAGCGTGTCTGAAGATGTCTGCGAGTTACCTGTGAGTGTCTGAAGATGTCTGCGAGTACCTGTGAGTGTCCTGAAGATGTCTGCGAGTACCTGTGAGTGTCTGAAGATGTCTGCGAGTACCTTGTGAGTGTTCTTGGAGAGATGTCTGGAGTACCTGTGAGTGTCTGAAGATGTCTTGAGGTACCTGTGAGTGTCTGAAGATGTCTGCGAGTTACCTGTGAGTATCTGAAGATGTCTGCGAGTACCTGTGAGTGTCTGAATGAATGTCTGCGAGTACCTGTGAGTGTCTTGAAGATGTCTGTGATACTGTGATGTGTCGAAATGTCGTTTAGCGATGGCCTCCAGTCGCTTGAAGTCCGTTCAGTGTTTCGACATAGTTCAGCCACTGCCTTGATCACCACGTCACACGGCGGGAGCACTAGCTGGTGGGCACGCACCTAGAGGTCAAACACAGCCTTGATGACCGCGTCACACGGCGGGAGCACTATCTCTTGGAATGAGGAAGTACAGAAGACATAGCTGGATCACACGGTCTGAAAATAATAAGCTTTGTCAGAAATATTTATCTACTCCTCCATAAAACGGGTCAGTTTATTAGCCTTTTGGTGTGACGCCTTTTGAATTTTTACATGAAAATAAATTGAAATTATAAAAAGCAATGAAAACATGTTGTGGTGAAATTTGAAATGGTTTTTTTTCATTGGATAAAAGTAGAGACTGAGCTAGAAAATGGTATATAATATACGACAGTTGAGGAACAATGGGAAAGTAATTCTGCTTTGAAAGTTGATCAACTTGTAATGTCACTTTTGAGAAAATGGCCTTTGAATGTTTTGGCACACTTACTGGAGAGCTCTTCTTTGTCTACACCCATTCACTATCGTTCACACCCTCTTAATCCTTAGCCCCACCCATCTCTTTAAGGATTCACATGTGAGGCCATGTGCTAAACCGAGGGAGTAGTGTAATAAACAACCAAAGATTAAGACTAAAAATGGTGAACGTAGTAACCTACAATAAGGAAAAACTCCAGGTAAAAATAAACTTGATCTAGTCCTTGGCCTTTATCCTAATCTGAYTTTAGTGCAGGTCATGTTGTTGTTCACATTACCCTCTCTGGTAAACACATATCAAATGAATTCTACGTTTAGTTGTCACAGGCACAGGATATAGAAGGTGTAAACGGTACAGTGAAATGGTTACTTGTATATTTGCATATTATCAATATCAAAAATAGAAAGTGTCCGGATACAAATATTTAATCATTATTAGATGATTCTTCCGACACACTGGTCTAAATTGATGGGTCATGTGAAGGAAATGCGATATCCACCCCCCAAACACATCTAGCTAAGTGGATGGATCACTATTGTCTAGACATGTTCATGTAATACAATAGATGGCTGTAATCACCCCCAGAAACACCTGGCTAACTTGATGTGTCATGTAATAATCTGGCAAAATKGAGTCTTTTGTTTAGACATGTAGCTAGCTAGMTAAACAATAAACCATAATCCCAACTCATACATTAGTGAGTGAGCCAGCAAGCTAACGTTCACTAGCTAACARACTTGCAATGAAAATGGCTTTCTGGCTAAATTAGAAACGTATAATATCTGAAAAAGTAGCTAGACTCTTACCRTATACATGGATGAACACTACATAGCAGACTGGAACCTTTTATATTCTGTTTTGTATGCATGTCATGTTGCTACCATGCTGKGTAAAAGCAATCCACACCAAGCCCAGTATACCCCAGAATCGAATCTATTATTTKACTGTTTAAGCCAATGTGTGTAAATGTGTCTGATTTTAGCTGAGATTATAGCTCTTTAAACCTACTCTGACACCTCTTAATTGATTTGAGGATCCCTGTTGCCTTAAAGTGTTGTGTTGCTACCATGCTGTGTTGTCGTGTTGCTACAATGCTGTGTTGTCATGTGTTGCTGCCTTGCTATGTTGTTGTCTTAGGTCTTTATGTAGTGATGTGTTTTGTCCTATATTTATTTATTTATTTTTAATCCCAGGCCCCCGTCCCCGCAGAAGGCCTTTTGGTAGGCTGTCATTGTAAATAAGAATTTGTTCTTAACTGACGTGCCTAGTTAAATAAAACATGTAATCTTGTTTGGCCAGCGTTGTGTCAAGTCACTCCGGTTCACACTGACTGTGTTCTGTACACAAAGTAACCCATCAACTTTTTCCAACTGATCTGTCGATAGCGCCTGCTAAATTCAGGGCATCAAAGTTGAGAAAACTAGCAAAACTTTTGTAGTTCTCGATGGCTAACGTTATATATTTCTAAAAAACTATGCTAGAAAKGATTATTAACACATACTGAGCAGCCCACATTATAGACAGAAGCATGCTACATGGCAGACCAATCAGAACTCATCTCCCGACATGTCCAGCCCATAAATTATCTCAGCCAATCATAGCTAATGGGTTGGTTCCCGTCTTTGTCCGTGGCCAAACCAACTAGGCTAGTAATTTAACAATTGTATTCGTATTTACAGATGGACTACGAGTTTGTTATTAAGACATGAAAGTTCACATGTTCCAGAAGGCATTTTTATAACACTTCCGGGTTGATCCTGAAGTAGCATATTCTTGTCTCGGTACAATGAAACTGTGAATAGCTCATTAAATCAGTTTTGGTTTCTTTGATCGACCCAAGGTTACTTGGATA